>NW_016908217.1:698828-807169 GCF_001483705.2 Eufriesea mexicana | reverse complement strand
AATCCAAAAGCTCTTACAACTATAAGTGCGGTTCATTGTGAAACGATTACTCTAGTCTGTGCGCTCATGAATACCATTCGTTAGGTGTACATGGGAAAGGAAGAGAAATCCTCGTGTATATTGCAAGGGGGTTGCTGAAAATTGCTTCGAAGCGCACGGTTAATGCGGCGAGGCCCGCCTTTAAATATGCCAATTCGGTGGAAAACTTCGTCCATGATTGAAATACTGGCGAATCACGAGCGTGTCCTGGAAGCCGGACGAGCTTCGCGATAATGGTGTCGCGTCGAACTTTAAGCGAGAACCTCGTTTTGTAACTTGTTCCAGCTGTTTACTTTGTACGGAAAGAATTGCAATTGAAAAAAGGGAGAACAAAGTGAAACGTAAACCTTTTCACGGAAGTAGGAAATAATTTGTTGTCGAATGAGTTATACACTGTTTTATAGAATGAAAGTTCGTAATGGATTAGAATAGAATTTCTTGATAGACTTGATAGATTTCTTCTGTATATATTAAATTGATATTTCGAAAATTACTGAAATTGTAACAAAAGTGGATATCCACGAAAATTCTTTATTAGGAAGTAATTTATTTTAGGAAATAATGGTTCTCTGGAACTGTGTCGTCAATTTGGAGTTTATGTTATAGGCATCATAGTTTTCATTGACTTTTGGCTGCTGTGTGAAATCTCTAATTTTGTAATTAATTTAATCTATTTTAATTTGTATTTCAATCTATGTATTTCTTCAATTTTTGTATTTCAATCACTAATCTATGACACATTTCATTCGCCTTTCATATCATCGTTCATTCTAGGTTGGGCAAGAACTTTTCAAATGGATTGCAAATATCTTCTACCTAGGACATATTTCTTGATTTGATATAGTTTTCCACAGATATACCGTATAATATTTGGTAATAATTTTTAATATTTTTTATTCGACTCTAAACTAATTTATTTCGTTTTATATCTTAATACGTACCTTTCTAAAATTATGATAATCCTAAACGTATAAATAGAGTCATTTTTAAAACGAAAAATATAGTGACTTTTATGTTAAAATTAATTAAAATATTTTTCTGGGAGAATTTGAGGATTAAGATATCCTGTGATATCCCTCGAGTAACGAGAGTGCAATAGAGAAATGACAATTGCTGTTCCGAAAGAATGCAGGGAATAGAAAGGAACGATTTCACCAAACAGGAGTTCGATTAAACGAACGATAGAGGAAGGAATTGGGAAAAAACCAATCTGCAAAGCGTTAGATTTCAGCTTCCTGAAACCTATCCTGTTCAAAGATCAAAGAGTACGCTGGCAAATATCAGTCGGTTCCGGTAGAACAACCGCACTTTTAATCATTAAATCCGTCTGTCGATATCCACGTCTACTGGATGTAGAAATGCATCATTAAACGTATGGAAAGGATCCTTTATTCAGGATAAGTTGCTCGTTAACCGTAGACAATTATAATTTCACAGAAATATTTTACCAAAAAACGCGATTTCATTCATGCCATTTGCTTAGAATATTTTATTTATAACACTTTTGTGTAGTATTATATAGTATTAGTTTGGTCTTCCAATTATTAGGAATAATTTTAATTCTGATTTAAGTCCCGATATTTAATTATTACTCTTTTATCGAATAATTAAATACTGAAATTTAAATTAGAATTAAATCAGAATTTTATTGCATTTAACGTGGTAGTTAATATATATTTATTCTTTTTAAATTGTTTCACATTCTTTAGATAGTTAGCAGGAATTTCTACGCTGATTTTACGTATTTGCAAAATGAAACATGCCCGTTGTTTATTAGGAAATGGCTACCAGATATCGTACATTGTAACCCTCAAATGATGTGTAATGCTGAGCATGGATGCTTCATTAATCGCGAACACAGAGAATCCTAAATTCATAAATCATAGTGTGTCATAAATCAGTATCATAAATCATAGTTTTCCAGTAAATATAGTTTCGATGATTATATTATCTTATCATTTTCAAAATACATTAGTCGCATCTTTGAGAAAAGCTCACGAGCCGTTTGCATAAAATATTTCGGTATTAATATCTGTAAAATTCTACAGATAATTTCAAAGAGAAACTACATCTGTACATGTATTACACAATTTAGAAGAAGCTACTGCGAAGCGGACGGTGTTAATATTTTTAGTCCAAGATCATTTGCATAATTTCGTCTCGTTACACATTTCGCATAATTTGCATCTCTAAATAAAATGCGTAAAATAATACTAGAAATTATTACGCATGAAACCAACGCATACGCATAAAGCCAATAATCTTTAAAAATTTTTAGCCCCAATTAATTACCAATAACACTCGAATTAAAAATTTACACAGGATATTAACAAGTATACAAGTTTTTGGATGAAGAATAATGGAAAAAACGCTTCTACGATTTTATTTATCAATTTAAAGAACTTTATTTAATAAAATTAATTTAATAAAAATTTGAGATTTGTACAGCAGAACACAATAAGAGATCGTGCTAGTTGGAATTGCTAGAAATATTTCAGAACTGTCGGAGATCTACGAGTATTTAAGAATTTTGTTAAATGGCAAACCAGAATCGTCGAAAATGGGCATACCCATTACACTATTAAAAGTGAAATTCGTCGAGGTCGATTTCTGAGCCCACGAGTAGAAGTTCCACTCCGTGACGTTCGAAATGATTTAACGAAGGTTGGGACGGATAGAAAGAAGTTTCCACAGCGCGAACAGACTGGATATCAAAAAACTTTCGGGACAATATCTTTATCTCGGGCGATGTATTCCCGTAGCTCTTTAAAAAAGTTCACAAGTTGGAATTAGCCAGAGCTTTATGGCCAGCCTTCTTTACGCGACAAGCACACTCGCAGCCTATAAAATACAGAGGGTTTAAGGAAGCTGTCCCCACGTGATAATCCTTTACAGAGTTTATCCCATTCACCTTTAAATCAATTTCTTCCATTCCTACCTTCGAATCCTCGCGCTAGTTGCGATCTCTATCTCCAGATAACGATTCAACGTGCAAAAATAAATCGGAACTAAGGAATAACATTTCTTCCTATTTTCACTTCCTTTTCGAGAAAAATTAATTCGAAGATTCGTACAGATACTTGCGTGTGTATTTCCAATTAGTACGGGAATACTCGAATTTTCAAAGTTAAATAGAAAAACGTTGTTCTTTATACTTGTCCAATTTTTCGTTATACGTCTATTATAAAAAGAATGGTAAATTCACGTGGCAAAATTTTAAATCGAAAGCTAAAAATTGATCATTCAGGCTGTGATTGGTTTATCACTAGAGCTATCAAACTCGTGAAAATGTACCTGTTCTTTTTTTTTTTAGAATTAATGGGAATAGACAGGTGTTTCTGACAGTACTAGCTGTGGCTTTTATTAAAACAGTATTTTCATTAGGTCACGCGAATTATAATCGTGCATCGTATGTTTCCATTCAGTCATACGTTATATGCCAATAGTTGCAGTGTTAACCCTTTGCAATCGAGAGGTGACCCTCAGTCACCGTTTGCTTCAATGCTATAACTCAAATAACGAATGATGATAATTATATTAACAACTACGCGCGAAATATCGGAATAAAATAATTCTTTCTTTCTCTATTTTGGCATAAAGAGTATCAGCGAGCTTGTGAAAATCTAAGAAAAGCTTCGAATTGCTGTTTACGACGAAAAGGTCTTCGAGTCCAAAGGATTAGGAAAGGTATCGAATAATGGTAAGATGATTAAAATCAACAGTACCAATTCCACGTTTAACGTGGTAGAAAATGCAATTGGTTATTCAAATTATTATCCCTGTGCACTGGAAAATTTCCTCGTTATGAAGATATAACAATTCGAAGCTTTTCTTATATTTTTCTTATCTCAGTGATACCATTTATGTTAAAATAAAAAGAGAAAATCACGTGTATTTCATTTCAGTATTTCACGTGGAGTTATTTCTAATCAAGTAATATCGCATACTCGTTACTCAGGCTTCCAGGTATTGAAGCAAACGGTGACTGACAACGAGAGTTACCTCTCGGGTTAATACCAAAAAGAAAAATTTCAAAAATTCGATTCACGATTTGTCTCTGTTTACAAGAAACCGGCTACAGTCTAACTCGATCGAGATAATATTAATTTAAAATAATCGGCTTTAAATGGTGGTTGATTGGCAGTCTCGTCATTGTATACTCCATTTCTGTCACTCTTTCGCAATTATTCACGCATTAACGGCTTCGAACGACACGCGTTCACTGGTAAATGACATTTTACGGCTAATACCGATAATATCGTCAACACGACGCCGCGCGCACGGCCAAACACCATTCAAATCCAATCAACGAAATTATCGTGACGAAACATCGAGTCTGATGTATGTGTATATAAATGCGTTTTCGACAATGTTTACACCGTGGTCTCGTGTCAACGGTCACCCGATAATGTCACAATCGCGTCGCGATCCGCGCGCGTAATCACCGATTACGCGCCTACTGTTCCGCGTTATAGTCACGGAAAAATCGTGCTTTCCCGATGGCCGATGCGAATCTGGCGAAAAACACGGAATTCCCGTGTCCCCGTGGAAAATTCAATCGCTCGATCACGCCACGTTGGATCCGGCCAGATTCATTTACAGAAATATGGTAAAAATTCAGCGTTCCCGCGTAATGCGGAGTTTAAACGCTTACAATGCGACCGGCAGCTTGGTTTAGTCGAAATATTTTTTAACAGAGATACGTTTCGAAGTACGTAACGCTATTGAGATTCACTGATCCAGAAGTGATAGAGTACTCTGTGCATCGCATCGCGTAGCTCTGAAACGCTCACTTGGTAATTTTCACCATATTTTTTCCTCTGACAGATTTCTCGGTAATAATGTCCTTATATCGCGATGGAAAAGTGGATACGTAATATTAGCATTAACACTATCATCGTCGTGCGGCGAAGGAGAAATTTTTAGGTGCAACTCATAATTTATTTTTCGAATTTCTCTGAGGTTTATTTCATATATACTCGTTTAGGCTCAGAATATCGACTATTTTATTTTTTAATTTTATTGAGGATATTTTTATTTGTTATATTTTTATTTAGAATAGTTTTATCTATTATTTAGAATTATTTAAGAAAGGAATTTTTAATTTCGTTGTATCCGATCTTGGAAATATAAATAACGGTAGAAATTATATTTGAAATTCGCGATTGAAACATTTCGACATACGTGTAATGATAAATTAAAGTATCGAATTAGAGATTTTAGGTGACGGAAGAAAAGATATGGAAAAATTCGGAAATCGAGAAACATCGGAATCCAGATTTGTCGCAGGTGCCATTTTCACTTTCTTTTCCTTTGGAGAAGAGAGTTTCCGCGCGATTAAATACGCGATTGTTTCACGAACGGCATTGAAATTCTTCTGGGAAATTTTTAACGGAAATCGCACAACTTTCGCGTCATTGTAACTTGCGAAAATTTGATTCGCACGCGATGTAACAGCCTAAAGCGTGAAACTTATAAATGACTCGGCTGATATCAGGGATGATGGCGCGTGATATTGAATATCCAATCAAATGATCAGCCACGTTCATTTGCAATTTATATTTATTCGCCGTGGCATCGAGGTAACTGGTAAAAATGAATTTTGCCTTAACCGTTTCTGTTGTATAACAGCCCGAAGAAAATGAAGTTCACCACCTTAATATCAATATTTCATGAAGTTTGTGTAATAGAGAAATTTGATAACGCGTCGAGCTTGAAAATCGTGCGAGTATAAAGTTTCATTCGAAATCCTTTAAACGTTTTCGTGTCCCCTTTTTGAGGACATTAAACTAACTGATTATTAAAGAAATAATTTAAAAAAGACAATAATATTCAGCATAAAAGTATGCACTCGTCTAATAACCCAATAAAGACACAGATAAAGTAATTTGCTAAAATTTTTTAAATTCACTTTTTATTTTCCCACTCGACACTGCCGTTAAAAGCAACTTTTGCGACAAAGTTGGTCCCATTGAGATGGCGATAGAAACACGCATAGGCGATGTAAAGCTCCGTATGCACGTGCAATTATCTCGACTTTTGAAAACGTAATCAAACTTTAATTCGCAGCTGTTACCCTTGATTGCGAGTAGACCGTAAAATGTTTACTCGATAAAAAAGTAAGGGGTTGCAAATATATAATGATTCGGATCTACTACGCGATCTTTCACCATGCTGGGAAAAATAAAAAAATCTCACGTTTGGAATTTTATGCGCAATTTGCATTCAAATCGTAATTAAAGGTATATTTTAATTCGGACTGAATTTCTCGTTTTTATTTCCATTGCTACACGCCAGTTTCGTCGCAACTGTTTCCTCGATTATTATTTTAATTGTATGATTATCGCGTGTACGCAAAATTCGGTGGCCGCGTAATGAAACGCGCAGAAGCATATAAAAGACATCCGCATGGTGTATTCTTACTTTCGGAATTAACTTTACTGCTTATCTTAGATTCACCGACCTGGTTGCGATAGCGTGCCAATTTTGGCAAACGTCGAGCAAAGTCAGCGAGTAACAGGTTGAGGATCGAGCAATCATCGATCGAGCAACCCCTCGCTAGGGTTGATTTGATTTATTATTTTCGTTTCATTTGTTATTTCGCTAATTAACGAATAGTTTATCAGTAGGTTACATGTGATAATATGTTTAACGTTCTTCGTTTGAATTCGAAAAGGAGCACAAAGGTTTGCGTTTTGTTGCAAAGAGAGTTAAAGTTTGCAAGTGTACGCTTTATCGATAATCTTCATTCACGCGAATATTCGCATGTTTAGTATTTTGTACCACCGAGTGACTTACTGTCGTTAAAGAAATAATATGTTATTAAGTTTACGTCGTAAAAGTGGAAATTATGGAAATAGCGTTGTGTAAAAGTCGACAATCCATATTTTCATCGTCTCATTTAAATAAACATGTTTTCCTTTAACTGTTTCCCTTTCTTCGACGAAAGTATGTAAATAATTTTCATTTATAGATTGTATCACGCGTCATCGGTAAGTGATGCGTCCACGATAGATTAAATGATTAAAAATTATGGAGGTTAATAATATTTATCGTCGACTTTCCAACTAATTTAATTCTAAATTAAGTAGAGTATTTTTCCATTTATTTTCTCCGTAATTCTCAACACGATATGCGAATAAGAAAAATATGTAAATTTCTGGAAATGGTAATGTTTGTTTATCGCACTGTTTACGTTTATCGTACTCAAACGACTGCTTTCATTATCACGCGGAAAATTATTGAAATAATAGTAATTTAAATAATAGTTTCATAGATATAACGTAATTTCTGAATTATGTTTAGATATTAATTATCTTTTCGACGGTAGAAATTAATTACAGTATTTATATTAATTACCTAAATTCGTGTTACATGTCGCACACTCTTAACACTGACAGTGTCAATAAAAGGAATTATACAAACATAGAGCCTCAACGCCAAGATTTCTAACGTTCGTCGAATTCATATGAAACGAAAGAATATTTTATATTTTGATATTATTTTATTAGGTATAACAGGTATTCGTACAATGATTAATTACGATTAAAATGTTAAATAATATCCCATTGAACAACAAAGCATCGCGTGAATATTAATATTTTAAACACTTGTTTCCATTCGGGTACTAAAAAATGGGTATTCAGGTTAATTTTGCATTCGTGCAAGGTAATGATTCAAAGGATACCGTCCAAATATTATAAACTTTATGCAAATTTTGTTTTTAACCTACTTCTCGGGTACGAGTTATTTCGATATTGGAAAATTCTCCTTCGTAGTACTAATATTTGAGTTATTCGAAAATTTAACAAATCCCCGATTTTCTATTTTCGATGGAATTGTTTTATTTTCAATAAATATACGAAACGTATATTTCTCCATGATAACCTAGTTCGTGAGAGATCGTTGGTTAGAAGAATACGAAAACAGAATCAAATTTTGAATAACATTACGAAATATATTCTTGACTATGAATCACCCAGCAAAGGACGTCAAGTGCGATTTGGGTCTCAAAGGGTCAAGGAATAATACTCAAAAGCTGGCATAGATTCAAGAACGACACCAAGGATCACTTTAAGATTTCGACCAAAGCCTGAGAATTTCCGGGATTAATGAAATTTCGGATTTCTTAGCGCGTTTAAAATGTACATAAGCGTTTAAAACTATCCAAGCAATCATCCCCGTAATTCAATTCTCAGATATCTGAGCGGGGAATCGGCCCGTTATGAATATCCTGTGGAAATTACGTTTTCATATGGATCTACGTGTAATTGGAGGAATGTAAAGCTGTACAGGAAAATCAGATGCAATTACCCAAAGATTCGCTGCGAATCCATTACCGGCTGTTTACATTTCACTTAAGTAAAGTATTTCTCGAATCGCCCCATCGGACCAAGTGTTCCCGCGAAACTGGGCCACGTCCTGACAAACGAGAAACTTCATTCGTCCTCTGTCCTTCGTTTCATTTTACCTTGCCCCTTACATTGTCGTTCGTTCTTCCACGAGTCCTCTTGGACGCGAGAAATGGCTGTCAATGGGACAAACAGTGACGCGGAAAATAGAGGAAAGAAAATGAGAAAGAAAACGGAAGAACAGGGCAAGCCATTTCGCATCAAATTGCACGTTTAGTAGTCACCCTTCCTTTCTTCACTCGTGTACTATGTCAGAACCTCGGTTATCCGAATTAATTGGAGACGTTGGTCTTCGAATAAGAGAAATTTTTAAATAATAGGATATTTGTTTGCTGGTTTTTATTTTTAAGAGATTTGTAAATGGAAGAAGATGAATATTGCTTGTATAGTATATTAATAGTCACCCTTCTTTTCTTAATTGGTGTACTATGGTAGAAATTTGGTTATCCGAATTAATTGGGGACGTTGGTGTTCGCATAAGAGAAATTTTTAAGTAATAGGATATATGTTTCTTGGTTTTTATTTTTATGTATTTGTAAATGGAAGAAGATGAATATTGCATGTATAGTATATTAATAGTCACCCTTCTTTTCTTAATTGGTGTATTACGGTAGAGTCTTGATTATCCGAATTAATTGCAGATATCAGTGTCCAGACCAGAGAATTTTTGGGATAATGAAATACATGTTTCTTCATTTAGTATGCTATCTCCGCTATGATTCTAGTAATTATAAGACCCATATATCGTAAATATATATATCGTTAAATTATTTTCTAATTTTATTGATGCAATGTTATATAGGTATCATGACGTTTTAAACATTTTAGATTTCAGTTATCAAATGTAGCATATATAAGTGTTGTAAGTATAAATAATAAGGTTATTATAAAATAGAATTTTTCGAGTGATGACTTTAACGGTGTTAAAAGTACTGAAAGTTTTACGAATATGGGCGTTTTGTTTAATTTAAATATATCGTCTGGTGAAGGAAATGTGATACTAAGAATAAAAATACGTATTTACTCGTGTAACTTTCGTGTCAGGTATTCTTTTAATAGAGATTGAATTCATATATTATTAATAAGTTATGTATTTCTTCAACGAAACGGATATCGATAATTATTGAAACTTATCATGTCAATTAACATAAACTGACAGGGTATTTAAGGCGTTATGAATAATCGATAATTGATAGACAGTAGCTAGACAATTTTTGTTCCTTTCCAGCAATATTTCTTGAAATAGGCAATATAGATCGAAATTTCTCTGATCACCTCCAAATCGTATATTTACCCTTTAAATCTCGACTCGGAGTTTTCCTATTGTAGAGATATATTATAGTAAATATTCTGTTATATCTCTGGTAATAAATTTCGGGAGAAAAGTGTTATAAAACGACCTTGAGTACGAATTGCTGCATAGACGCTTACGTTATTCTGCAGTAATAACTGCAGTGAGACAACGTAGTAAAAAGCCAAAAGGACGCCGGGCGCCTCGACGCCGCCGGTCAGACGGCGTCGTCGAATGACGTGCGTCGCGATGATGCGGCTGAAGCATCCCAGCCAAGAAATTGAAGGTTGTACAACAACACGCTTTAAATAAATCGTTAGCTATCGAATTTTCTCTTTTATTGCGCATTTTTTGAAACCACGCTTGATACTTACCTTTTATTACTCGCTCGTCTCTTCTTTATACCGTTTAACGACCTCTCGTGTCATTATCTGATATTTTCTTCAGTTTTCAAACTCGTGCTTTTACATTTCGTTCATTAGGTAACATATCCTAGGTATTCGTATCTTATTAATACACCTACGTTACCTCTTCGTATTGCTGCAAGGAATATTAAATTTATATGACACAGGGAGTAAATCTTCATATTAATATCGGTTTAATTAAACGAAATTAAGAAAAACCACTTACGTATATTTGGAAATATAATAGATGCATCTTATGGTGTTAAAAATCCATTTTAAATATCCCTCTGTAATAAGTTGTAATAAATTAATCACGAACGACGGTTTTTGAACTTTTGATTAAAAATTTTTTAATTTGCGTTCAACGTCATCGCCTTAATCACTCGACTTCGTGACTTATTTTCTAACATTGGTGCAATCGGGGTCCCGATATCTTCTCTTACAAGAAAATCGTGTCTTTAACAAAAGCAGAACAGAGACATTTCTGAAAGCAAAACACGGAGACACTTCCGTTAACCAAATTACGTCTCATTTTCAACCGTAATTCGGAATTTCTCGTTCGAAATTGCCGAAAATAAAGGTATGAAATTGCAACGCGGTGAATAAATCGTAAAACGGTAGTCGCGCAAGTTGAAAGGGGAAATCTATAGGAAAGGCCGGTTTGCAGTAACAATTTCATCGTTCGTAAACCGGCGGGGCAAAAAATCGCGTAAAGGAAGCATCGCGTGTACGGCATTTTCTCGAGGAGCCGGATGGCTTAAGTCGAGGAAAAAGGCAGGCAACGGTGGTTAAAGAAGGAAGAACACCCCCGCGAGCCAGCGATACAAGCAGCCGAGGAACCGGCTCTCGTCAGCATTAAAACTCCAAATAGAATCATTAAAACGGACAAGTTAACGACCGAATCAAGTATCAATTTATCCGCGTTACGATTCTACGTTATTAATCTCGGCACGCCATTATTAAACGCCCGAATTTCCCTGAACGCGCCCCGGAGCCAGGCCAGCCGTATTTTGGATTTCATTTAACGAAGAATCGTTAAAAATTTTCCACGTAACGGCGAGCACGTGGCAGTGGCCCGAAAACAATGATAATTACTTCACCCTCCGACCTGCACCCCCCGGGCGAGATTATTATAACGGGGTGCAATTAAGCAGAATATTCGACGTTCACCGGAGCACTTAGCTCGATTGTATCGGGGCCCGTTTTATCATGTAGCACGCACGTAGCGAAACATCGCGCCATTAAACCAGTCGTTTTTATTATTTCACCGCCTGTAAATCGTCGCTTTGCTGGCCGGGACGCGCGACATTCGCTGAAAATTCAGCGACCGCGAAAAGTGAGTGGAAAGGTCGACTTTCGCGTTTTCCGTTCCTCCACGCTTTTGCTAATTCGGGCCTGGTCTCGGTTCTTTACGAGCTTGGGATATTACTTTCCTCTGTTGTTCCCGATGTGGTAAACGTTTTCGCTTTTGCGTTAATATCGTATCGTCCCGGTTGCGAATAAATTAACTAGGTCTAATTGTAAGTAGTTTATTGTAAAAATTTGAGGTTAGGATTTCAGCCGTTTGCAGAATATTTTTGAGGGATGGAAGAGTAAATTTTGGAGAAATAATTGCGAAGGAATGGATGGTCCGGTCTCATACTAATGGCGAATTTTGTTAATAAAAATGTCTATCATAGTAATCGAACAAAGTAGAACGATATTCAGTAGTTAAGATCTGAAATTGCTCTTACGTACTTGTTAAACGTTTATAAGTGTACAAAGTAGCTACTTTCGTCTGTACGTATGTTTTATTGTTATTAATTATGTAGTGTTTATATATCTTCCCGAAAACTCAGTTTTATTGGATAAAATTTGATTGGACATTTTTCATTTATCTCTCTACGAGGAATCTCCTCCTGCTTGTACAAATTCTGTGATTTCGCATTGTGTATATTTAATAGAATAATTCGTTATCTTCGTCGTTTGTTTCTTCAGATAAATTTAATCGATTTATTCGTAGAAGAATTTTTGAAAAGAATTCCTGAAGAGACTCACTCACGTCCACCTACATTCCTAAAATATTACGATCCACACGTGTCGTAAAGCGCAGATAAAAGCTGGCTCGACGAGAATTTAACAGGTATCGAAGAATATTCTCGAATTGTATCAACAGTGGCGCATGCACAAACAAAAGGTATAATAAAAAGAAAAATATGAAAAAGAGGGACACGTATAAATAACACGTGTATAAACAGTAGATACAATAAAGGAAGAAACGCGAAATGAAAAGCGCAGATAGTATGCCAATAAACAAAGAACATAACGAGAGATATTATGCAACGATAGCCAGCAAATAACCAGCGCGTGTACACGTTCGATTAAATATTCGCAAAGCTCGTGCAGTACCGTAAAAATACGAAGCGTAATACGTAAGTGACCAGCGGGAAAGTCACGTTTTTCGAATTAACGATATTTCATCGCCGAACGATCATGCTTGCTGCGATCCATTTCATTTCTTCGAAATGTTTACGCAGCGGATCGTAATCCTTTTCCGAATACCGCGTTTCATTAATTATTCGAAAAATAAAGTCGAGCACGTGCAGGCCGTACCAGCTACCCGAAAAGTCCATACACCTCGCATCGAACGCGAAACATGTGGCTGTAAATGTTTGCCGGTCGTAACAATGAACGTTTCGTTGTCGAAAAACGCGTGCAACATGGCCGGGGACACGATTCCGATGCTCCAAGGTACCCCGCGTAATCGTGGCGCGTTAAAGCGCCATATAAAATTAGTTCTAACTAAATTAATTTGTCCCGTCGTCGTGAAATATTTCGAATCGCGCGCCAAATTATTTCCGATTCCATTTTAATTTCCCCGTTCCTCTGCGTACGTTAATTTCGGTTACGACAATTTTAGGGCTAATTACTTTATCATTTCACTTGTTTCCATAGCCCCCCCTCTCTATCATCGTGTCCCTCTCATTTACACCTTCCCTCTTTCCCTGATTTTACCACGGCTAGTACTTGTTAATTACGCGGTCGCTAACGTTAATTTGTAACATCTACCGTAACCAGAATGTACATTAACATATGCAATTAATGCGACGGAGTAATTTCATGGCGAACCAATTCCGCAATTAGAGGTTTCGAGCCGTTGTTGAGAAAAAAATGATCGAATTACCGGAACGGGATGCCGCGGCACCGCGGCGGAAGTGCTGTCGGCTATTAAAAAGTGGGACGAGTTTCGTGATAAGCGAAATTCAAATTGACGGCGTGTTAACGAGTAAGCGGCACATTTTTCCTTTTTCTTGCTTTAAGTTTTAGAGAAATGGGCGTGGTCGGTACGATAAATCTGCTCCGTTCGATTGGTAATTTGACATTGATTTCTGGGCTTCAAGGGAGTCCTCTGAATACTTATGAAATTAGTGGAGCCATTGTGCGAGTTTCAGGGAACGTACGTTTAAAAATTTCCTCCCCTTTGTCGCATCTTTCTGTCAAATTTATCACTTGCATGTGCATGTGTCATTTTATATTTATCGTATTTTTCATTGCTGTTTTAGGACAAAGAAATTCATTTATATTATCAACATTTGTTGATAATAACACCCCAATAACACCCCAATCGAAGGGTGCGAATTGAAAACGAGCTCTGTCAATTTTACTATTTTTTCAAGAAAGGAAAAATACCTCATCATCTTTGATTTATTTTCACAGAATCGAGAAATTTTTCTCGTATTATAATTCAAAAGATACATCCCCCTTTTGCAATACCGATTTCACCATAGTGTTAGCTTTACTTCTAATGATTAAAACACGTTATTGCATAAAAATTAAAGAATCCTTTGAATCCTTGCATTCTTTATCTTCTTTATCGTGAAATCAAAAATAAATTCTACAGGGATTCGGTTCGAATTTGACGTATTCAGATATTCGCGACTAATTGGCAAATATGGAGGACTAGAATAAAATGTGATTTTTATTCAGAAACGACCACTGGTGGTTTTCAACTGGATTAATTAATCTAATTTGCTAAATAAAGTGAGAAATATAAACTCCGCATATTCAAATTTTCGTTCAGGAAACATAGTCACGTTCAATGTGTAATAATACCTATATATTACGTTTCATGGATAGATCGAGTGAGTTCAGTGTGTGAATCACGTTTGACGATTCCGCGTATGCAGAAAATGATGTCATAGAAGACTGAAAAAATTGAATGTGCGTAATAAAAATAAAAGCGTTCGACTATTATCGATTAGCAAATCCACTTTCTGCGCTCGAAGTAAATAATTACTGTTAATTGTACAATTTCTATAATGATAATTCCCTGGAAATGGGAGTCGCGTAAAACTGGTACGGAAAACAACAACACCGAGCAGAAAACAGACATTTCTGACGTAATTGCTGATAATCTCTTCTGTTTTGTTATGACGTTCAACGAATAAAGTCATTAAAAACGTATACTTGTGTTATCGTGGAAAATGGCAAACGAGAATGAACATTTTTTATACGATAAAAAGATACGTCACTCGGGTAAAATTGCACAGGAAATTTTAGCATATTCTCATATGCTCGTGTAAATTCTATTTGTCCCCAAATGCTCGAACCTATTCGTTGCTTATTTTCATGCAAAATTGACCATCTGACACGCTCGTCGTCATATTCGCGACAGAAAGCTGAAAGTGAAAGAACGTTTTTTATCAGTCTAGTATATTGACATGTAAATTCGTGACGTCTTTCGATATTATCGTGTTTGACTAAGTCGTCAGTCGAGATGAAATTTCAATGTTATGATTAAACGATCATTTACGTAAATGAGCAAGTTTTATGGAATGGACCAATCACTTCCAAAAAAGAGATCTTCTGTCATTCGAGAATCGTGAAATTCGTATTCAAGACAGTTTTATGTTCGTTTTAGCGATACTCGTTTATCTTTATTTTAATAGATTAGGATTAGGATAGTGCGTTCAAACGGAGATATTAAAGTAAATAAGGTTGTTAATAAAAATTTATCATTTATTTGTCATGAATATTCACGTTACTTTTTGTGGGTATCTTCGCTTCTGTAACGCCAGTAGCCATAAATGTACTGTCATGATAAGAAATTAATATTTCTTCAACCGAAATGCAGGTGCCATAAGATTTTCTTGTAAATCTTATTTTTGAGGAAGTTCGTATATTTTTGAGATACGTAGTGAAACTATTATTTCTTATACTTCATTGGTCGTAAGTTGGAATAAGGAAAAAACTTGTTTACATACAATCACACGTGACACATTACACGGTACGTTATCAAAATGGTACGTCAGTCGTAAATTTTCTGTATTTTGGGCAAATCGCAGGTGAGAGAGGTATATTTCCGACATCATTCGGTAAACTACGCTTCGATAAAGCACTGAAATACGAAATTTGTTTAAAATCAATTTTCTGGGAAATTGCAAGCAGAAGGAACGATTGCTTCTATCGAGATACAAGCGTCAACTCAATCTTTCTTCGTGTATTTCATCCATCATTTCCTGAAATTCTGCAATACTTATGGGCATTTCGCCGTCGTAGCTCGTAAAACTGTATGGGATTTTATTATTTCCGTGTCCAACGCAGAATTGAAGCATAAAGTAATTCAATCTCGTCGATTTAAGACAGATCTATTCGGTCTGAGCCCGTTTTAGTTTCGATTTCAATCTGAATTATAGTTGTTATAGTTGTTTAACAAGTACGACGTAATATTTCATGAATTACAAGAGAATCACGTCGTAATCCATTATTGTGTAACATGGAAATAAACAACAGTGAATACTTTAATATTCATTACGTGGGAAATTAAAGTGATTTCGCAATTATGTTTATCACACCAGGAGTGTATATTCTGGTGTCAAAAGCAAACGTATTGTCACTTTGCATACGCTTTTAACCGTTTACTATCATATTCAGTAGTAATAGCGTATAAATCATCTTGAATAAAGTTACTATGTAAGTATGAGGTATTTAATTTGTAATTATCGTACATACTTAATAATACATCATGAAATTTTTCATGTTACATGAAAATGAAATATCAGATTTAGCTGAAAATCACTTGAATTACCATGTTATTACAACTGCGTGCAAATTGTTCAATGTATGCAATGATGATAATATTATGGAAATTTTGCAACTTCGCATGAACAGTTTTTATTTTTGTCTCCCTAAATTAATCTCTTATTAAATGGAGGTAGAAAAGCTTCCGAGCTTAAAATGCTTCTATCTTTTTCATACGTATTTTACGATTGCATCGTTCATCGATGATTGCATAACAATTCATGATTATTGTTGCGTCAGAAGTCGTGACGCAAGATGAAATATTGTTTTCTTTTCTTTCCCTTTCTTTTTGTATGAGAGATAGTACATTTTCTTTCTACGTCCTTGAGATGTAAAATATAAAAGGTTGGAGAGTATTTCAGAAGATTCGAGAAAACAGATTAATGATGACAGAATATTTTCTGTCTCTTTTAAAAAAATCAATAAAATTGATAAGGGTTGTTTTCTATATTAACCCTCCAATTTTTCTCTATACAGGATGTCACGTATTAAAATTCAAAACGACAGTCTCTAATAGATTTCAGATACACGAAAAATATCAAATATAGGATGATTAACGCAATTCGCACTTTCTCCCTAATTTTTTTAGTACACGTAAATTAATTTTTGACATTATCCTTTCGTAGATTCCGAACTCGGTTTCGTTTTTTCAAAATAAAATACCACATATTTTATACCGGAATATCAAAGGACATTGGACTGTGACTAAAAAAGATATTTATTTTTAATAAATCCTGAATTTAATACCTAACGAATAATTTTGTTTCTTTCCTGGAAATTTAGCTTCTTACAAGACGCAGCTAAAGATTTGTATGAAAATTTGTCTCATTCAGGACGCATATTTTAAAATTCATTCTAGGTACGCACGTTGCACGAACCACCCTGTATATCGATAAGACCAATTACCGTATTTTCTATTATTTTCCACTTTAATACGTTATCGTATCTTGGTTCTTCTTCTCGTACACGGGTCCAGGTGCACAGTTTGGTATTCACCGGAGGCAAAGCTCTTAAAGGGAGCAAATTATCTCCTATCCCCGTACCCTTTGATATTTTCAGCACCTTTCTCTCGAAATTGCGACTTCATACGTTCCTCGCGAATAAAGCTTTCCCTTTTTCGCGGACGGGGCGAAACTCGCGTCGGATCGTAAAACTTTACGAGTTTCGTTTTCGCCTAGATTCAGCCGGCTCTTGGTCGCGGCAGCTTTCTGATGCGAAAACCTCGTCGTTCCCGGCTCCCACCCGTTCAGCGTTATTTGTTTTATTTAATTCTTTATTAGTCTGCACGGCGAACGTGCACACCGCGACACGTACGCCACTATTTCGAGTTCCCGTTCGAACTTCGTAAATTTCCCAAGTTTTCGCGTCGATACGTTGCACGATTAAATATATTCCGCGTTTGTCACTTTTACGCCGCGACGCGCCGCTCTGACACGCTGGAACAGCTTTGAAATATGCCTGGGTCTTTCTGTTTTCTCGCCGAGAAAAAGAGCACGGTGGCTCGTGAAATATTTATGGCCGTAAGATAAGTAGTTCTTAAAATTCTAACGAGAATGAATCACGAATTACTTGCAGATATATGAATTATACAGATTATCAATGGAGTCGGAGGTGTGTAGTTGTTTTAAAAGATGAGACTTGATACCCTTCTCTTCCTTTTAAGAATGAGAATAATCGTTGGTTTAGGGATGGATTATTATCTGTGCTTGTATGATCATCTAACTGATGTGTCGGCATCATTATTTCAGCAGCAGGTTATGATTGAGAGTGGTAGAAATCACGGATTCGGATAAGATCGTGAGAAATGAAATATTAAATTTTCCTCAATTAATAAGGCTTCGCGTCACGATCAGCATTCTCAATTTACCAGCAAATGATCGCATTAACTGATAAGCGAAACGAAGGAACCATAAAAATACGAAAGAGAGAAAAATATAAACGATTAAAAAGTCTAATTCGCGAATGCATAATGCATAATGATGACAGAGTAAAAATTGATGAAAGCGAGCACTCGAAAGGGAGTTTTCCTTCTATATCGTTAGAACGATCTGCTCGCGGATAGCGTGGCATAATTGAAGAAATCCCGTGCCACGATCTGGAAACAGAAATTAATCTGTCAGCTAAGTCACGATTTACCCGAATTATTTCCCGAAATTATTCTGTTCCCCTGTGAATAGAACTCGCGGTTAAACTCCGCCTTGGTCACCGGTCCGATGTAATCAAATTGGAAATTTGCATAATGCAAATTCGACGAACTAGAAAAACAGTGAACGTTGAAGTTTCATGGGAACGCGAACGTACGAGCGAAGTGGGTTCATCGTGTATCCACGGGCATTTCTATGCTCAATTAAGGGTGCACACGGAACGCCGCACACAGGTGGAACGGCCAAAGGGGCAGAATCACCTTTGCCTAGCTTTTCAAAGAAAGGTTTATTTATTTTTGTTATTTTAAAAATGTAGTGTGGAGGAAATGGTAATATACGTATGACGTGAAGAAATAATGGCGAATTGTGAATTTTTAAGGAATAATAAAATTCACTTGCTGCAGCGTTTGTAATTATGAAAATTTAATATTTCCCAAGTTTTAAGTGGCAGCTTACTTTGTAATTCTGTCTTTCGAGTTACACTTTTCGCTTTTTATTTAAATGTTTTCATTCATTTCAGAGTTTTTATTTAAATCCGTTAAATTTAATATATTTTTTAACATAGTTGTATTTAATTATATAATAAAAATATATATCTTGTACAGTGAGATATTTTCAGATTATATGTCTATTAACATCATAATATTCTTTTTCGTAAAATTCCTAAATTTCCTGTAACATTTTTAACAGAAACCTCGACGATTAAAATAATATATGAGGTGAGAATTAATTATTAACTTTTTTCAATAATTAATTATCGAATTAAATCATTGAACAAAATTCGAAGCGAGTCTTCTAACGCTTGCAACAGAAATCTCGGCGAACAAAAAGAGCAATAAAATTTTCTAGCATTTTAGTAAACCCGGTTTTGCATTATCGTTGTCGACACAAAAGCCTAGCACTCTATGCTTCGATTTATTACTCCACGACCATTCTTTATGCGTTTACAATTCCATGTACACGTCTGCCCGAGTAGTCTGAATTATTTCCAACAATTGATACAGGCAGTGGCTGAAAGGGGAAATAATCATTGGAGGCGTTTAATAATTTCCAAGGAGCTTTCATCACGTCGAATACTCGTCACTTGACGACTGGACGTACGGTACTGGCATACAGAGTGGCCGATTTAATTCGCTTGTCAATAGTGTCAGTAATTACGTTCCAGATTAAAATCAGATTCCTTCGTTTCTTCCATCGGTTCACAATTTGCACTGTTATTTACAAAGCTTTCTTGTTCTTTCCAAAGTCTAAACCTCGTCAAGCGTATGTTTGAATCATGGATAGAGAGTTAACATTTCCTTTTTTCTTTTTGTAACAATACTTCCTAACCTGTAACGAGGACGTATTATTTTCTAAACGAATCGAAATAATTGGTTCAAACATTTATCATAAAGTGGATTGATATTTCGTAGAATTTTGTTTTATTAAAATATCTTGGAATTATTATGGAATATTTCGATGTTACTTAATGAAAGGGTTTCATTGAAAAATTGGTAGACAGTTTGTTTGTCTGATAAAAATTGTGGAAAGTGCGTGAGGGAGAGGACAATGGAGGCTCTTATGTTAATGAGGATCGTATAACGTGGTTTGGTAAATAAAAAGTGAGAGTAACGTAACAACATTTTTGAAGTACGTATTTTTCGTACCGTGTTTCTGCTCATCGTTCATTATGTTATTTTTTGAACAAAGGATCGCGCGGGTTTATTTTCCTTCCTGAAAAACGTAAATTTTCCGGCTCTTTGTCGACCATGCCGTGAAAAGTACAAACGAAAGAGACCTGGATATTTCGTGATCTCATCATCGGATAGTTCCTACCGTCACATAATTATTACGTACAGCTCGTAAATTATAAAATAAAAAAATATTGAAATATCGAAGGTACAGAATTGAATAATAAAAGCTGTTGCATAACCGAGAAATCTCGGAAAAAGCAAATTTTTTAAAACTTTTTACATATTCACCTTTTTTCTATTTTAATCTTAACATCAAATTTTAATATTTAAAATGCATATCGCGGATATAAAAAATTCTTTAAGCCAGCAACTGTCTTCTTTTTCATAGTTTACTCATTTTTTCTAGCGAGTAAGTTTTTCCATGTCGCTGAAAAAATTCATTCATTTATATTTTTTCCACGCGAAAGAGGTAATCATAACTTTTAATAAAAACTGAAATGGATTTTTTACAACATTCTGTATGAACTGTTGCGTGAGAGTTAGTACAACGTACTCTCATTTCCGTGACAAACATAATCTACTTATAGGGAAAATCCTCTTATCCCGTCACTGTTAGGAATTTCTATTCGTCGTATCGGTTCGAATAACGTATTTGTCATTGTGCTTCGATTCGTCTCGTGGTTTCGTGCGTGTATATGTTTGCATATGTCGTCTTAAATTCCGTGCCAAAATATTTCGAAGTACCACAAAGATCAGGTGATTCGTAATTAATTGTTAATGCGATCGATGGGATTGATAATCGGCCTTAACGTCATCGCATTGTCTTCGATAGACGATTATAATCTAATATCAAATAATTTGCGAAATATTTACTTATCTTATATAGATGAAGCTATTAAGATTGTTAAATTGTTACATGAAGTGAGTATAGGAACAAGATTGGAATCTTACAGGTGACAGTACAAGGAGAAACAGAATATGAAATACGATTAAATTTTTGGAAAACGCGAATTTGAACTCTGAAATTTAAATTTTTCGAAATAAATTAAAATACAGACTGATCTTTGTAATTACCCATCAGTCTACTATAATAGGATATTCCATTCTTTGAATATTGAAGATTTTCTGTTGCATTAATTTGAGTAAATTAAGATAGGGAAAAGTTGTTATATCGAGCAATATTTTATTTTATGATTTCATTTAAATCATTATTTACTTACACTGTGTACATATAATTCAATTATTGAACATGCTACGATTGTTCGATATTAAAAACAATTAGATTTTGTGTTTTATTTATTTTTAATAATAATAATCGTGCAATATGTGAAGGTCTTCATTTTAAGTATGGATGGAATATTAATTATTTTTTATGTCATTTTTTTTTCTTTCTTAGTGTTTAATAAAAATCTCTTTCAAAAGACAATAATAGTATGAAGAGTTTAAAGTATAAATATTGCACGATTATTTCAACAATTATTGATGGAATTACTGTATATTAAGCTTATAAGCTACTTATTGAGTTAATATTTATATCATATAATAACTGCACACGAGTACAATGTAATAAATTAATTAATATGTCGATAATTTTCAAAATATTCGGGGAACAATATGGTTGGTTACCGAAGTATTAGTTTCACGCACTCAATTCAAATTAAACGTACTTGAAATTTTATCAAGATTGATACCCATCATCGTAACATTTCATGTGGAGCATCGTATTATCACGATCAGGGACAGCCGTTGCATTCGCGAACAACCAGGCGTGTCGGTATTCCACCGAAATCCGCTAATTATCCGTCACTATTGTCCATCGACAATAAAAGCATGTTCTTAATTAAATTCCATTCTCGAGGGAATACAAGGTCTTGTACTGCCATCGTTCCGGGAAGGCTTTCAATTAATGATCTTGCACATTGCTTGAAACGAAAGCTGTAACGATACCGGCATCAACATAGTTCGGCAAAACAGCGTAACGGAGAAAACATCGGAGAGTCGTAGCGAAAGAGAAAGAAGCAATCTCCATGCCCCACCAAACGAGTCCGGTGGCGTGAGCGTTGCGCGCATGCGCAGTTGGCGCACGCCATTAAAGCTTCGTGCCGCCAAAATACATTCCCATGAGTCAGTCGTGCACAGCCGGTCGCGAGGTACGGATCTTACAATAGGGGCGTATATATTGACTAGTCTTCGCGAGTCGAGAATAACGCTTACCGTGCCAGAGAAACTGAACGACGTGCGTGTGACGCGTTCTTTGCTTTCTACGCTCCTTTCGAGGAAACACGGTCGTTCGGGAACGACATGCGTTAGCGTTTCAAAAACATTTGCTCGTGTGCCAATCAATTCTTTTCGCGTTTTATATCGCGACTTTTGCCTCAGTGACTCGAATCTGTGAAATAAACGTCGAGGGAATCTAGAAATGAGAAATCTTATGGAGAAACAGCTGTCCTGGCTTGCCCTGCTCGTCACTACGTTCTACTCGTGTAAGTAATTTTTACGTATCGTTCGTGCGCGTTCTTCTTTCGTTCGAACTCGTGTTCGATCCTTGTGTCGTCTCGAGGATATCAAGGTTATTTGAGTTTTGATCAACAAAGACTTGAACCGTGTGGTCGAACTCTATTCGTGGTATCGAATGTATCGGTGGTATTCCAAGGGAAAGGTGTGTGTATTTATGTTTGAAGAATTTGACGTTCCGTAACGGTCGACGTAGCGTGGCGTGTTGAAAGCGATGGCGGCACAATTTTCGTCGTATCGGTGCGAATATCGTAGAGGTTAAAATTTGAATCTCGAGTGTGCTCATTCGACACGGTAGACGGGGACATTGGAGGTAGCGTTAGTGTTCTATCTTTAGGTATTTTCGCTCTATTCCTAGCTTGTTTTGCGGGTATGATTTTAATAGCCACTCGTGCGTTGTGTGAGAGCTACTGCGTCTTCGTGAATTCGTAAATCTGTTTACACGTAGCATGGCGCCTGGATGGCTGAACGATTAACTGACCTACACAGCATTCGCTGTGTCCTTGATTTCATTCAATCAGTCCCATCTGGTGCGCAAGTTATCAGCTACGTAAATAGTCCAATTTACGATTTCGACATCGAATTCAATTTTATTATTCGTCGCAACGAGATCGAAGTAGCTCATTCACCACATGCCAGCGTTATTAAAATCATCGACTACCTTTATAAGAGTTATTATAATCCACGAAAGACATTAGCAAAGGGAAAACTCGCTGGAGATTATACGATGCGTATTATTTTTTTCTCCAATGTTTAATTGATCAATTAAACGAGCCTTGGGATACAGTTGCAACGAATTGAAAACCACGCCATATGTTGCTATGCGCAGACGCGATGCGCACGCGTTTCATTACCTCCGTTGGTCCTGCGAAATGTGATCGGAACTGATGTAAAAACGAAAAGAAAAATAATCGATCTCTTTTTGAAAATGGGACAGTCATTATCGCGATCGTATAAAGGGTTCATCGTGAATTTCTAGAATGATCGTTCTAGAACAAGAGCGTGCAATCGGTAGATTTTCTCGTGGTGCGATACTAAAATAACACGATGCTTACCACGTGGGTGAGTCTCTCCGTTACATCGTACGAGATGACGTCGCAGTCGCTGATTGGTCGACTGGATGGGCGTGCGCCTGGCCTTACCTTAGCTGCATATAGCGATGGGTTTGATCCGATTCTTGGAATTTTCAAACAAGACGATTGTCAACGGTTTTTCGCGAAATAGATTAGGAGAAAATCATCGTGTCTTAGTATTTCGCTTCTAAAAATAGAATTATCGTAGATACTTCGCGAAAAGACGTTTCCGACAAGATTTTATTTGACGTAGAAATTTTAATCGCGCAAGGAATCTTTTCGTTGCATGATGAATCATTCGTTATTCATGCATCTCCTTTGGAATAACAAAAAATACTACGTAAAAAGATTACAGTTAGACGTCAAATAAATTCAAAAAGCAATTAACATGAAATTTTGCCAATACAATTTGCATTAAATATGTAAATGAATCCTTGTGGCTATTATTTATTACTATAAACGTGTATCATATAGTTTTTAAAAATACATTCTTTCGCGATTATTAATTATTTAGAGTAGTATGATCTGTTGTTCTAAGGCCACGTTTAACCTAGAACATCCTAATTCCATCAGTATTAAATTCTACGAGAATTCTTAGGTTATTTTTAGCATCTACGTATGAAGTATTAGATGCTTGCGAACGTTAATTAACCGCTATATTTCCTGCTTAATATCAGTATTTCTAACCCGATAAAAACCAAAATAGAAAATTTACCGTATCGAAAAATACCTGTTATTAAATTTCAAAAAAATCTCATAACAACATAAATACAAACATGGGATAAATTAAATTAATTATCTTTATAGGTCTTATCAAATTAATTATTTTTATTTCGCTCATTCCTCAACGCAAAAGTTATCACTAGACAGTTGACCCGTCAAATAAACAATTATGAGAGACGATGTAGGCTACGTACGAGTATCAGAAAAACGAGATAAAAACTTCGATACGCTTCGAAAAATTCATTACGGATACATTATACATCGAAGAGTCAAGTGACATAATTGTTTTTTCAATGTAAACTTAAAAACAGATAATTCAGATTATAGGTTTAGCGTCAATCAAGAAATCCCATCCTCGCTATATCTTCAAGAACCATTTCTTCCTTCCGATTTTCTGTCAATACGTGACACAATTTTTCTAAAAAGGTTAAAATCGGATCATTCGGATCGTACTAAGTTTAGCGTCAATCAAGAAATCCTATCTTCGCAGTGTCTCCATCTGCTGCCATTCTCTCCTGCCAATATACTCTCGCTGGGTGACACAATTTCTAATAAAAAAACAAATCGATCGAGATTATTGCAAGTCCAGTGCCAATGGAGAAATCTCGCGTTCGCCATGTCTTCGACTGGTACCATTTCTAACGTGGCCGATACGTAACACGTAGGGAGCTCAGAAAAAATGGATGCCGCGCAAGAGAAGCGAACGCTTCTGCGTGCCAATGACCCCGAGCACAGGCGCCTATTCTCTATCGTAATGCAAGAGGTCAACGATGACAATTGTTCCGATCGGTTCCATTGCTATCCCATCGCGCAAGACAAAAGAACGCGTCAAGGTTTTCTCGAATCCGCGTAGAAGACGGTCGCATTCAAGCCTGCAAAACATCCTCCGTATCTTGTTCTTCCCGCTGGCCGTTCTCTCGCACGAGGAGAGCCGGTTTCTCGCCGTGCATTCCATCGGGTATAAGTTCTCCTTTCGTAACCGGCCGCCGTGGGTACGCGCGCAGCCGAGATAAACGGATGTCCGGTCATCAATCTCTCTCCTCTTCCGCGGGGACTCGCTATCCGCGGAATGCGAAATGGCGTCACGCGATTTTCGGTCCGTCACCGTTCAACTGCATTTCTCTCCTGTGGCTTTCGCGTCGTTAACAGGTGCCAACGGCTTGTCCGCTTTCGTCCAACGTTCTTGGAAAAATGGCTACGGAGTCGTAACGTTCCTCCTCTATCTTCCATGGTGTTTCGTCTTGTAACCTTTGAATTTCATCGCGCTAATTTTCACAGCAGTAAACAGTTGAGACGTTTGACTCGAAGAGAGTGAGAAAAGCAGGTTTAGTGGGTACTAAACGTGGCATTCAGGGCACATCATTTTCAGTTTCGTTTGTTTTATCAGCTGAGTTTATCTCGATTATTAGATAACTGGAAATATCATTTAGATGTTTAATGGGTTAGATGATTAGTTGAACGATTCTTCATGATCGTTGGGATCAGTACGTTCTTGGGAATGGAATGATTCGTTTACGTGCCTTGCAGCTCCTTGCTCGTTGCTCGTTCATTGTGAACGTGATGTACGTGCATTGAAAGTGTCATTAAATACTGAATAGGCTGTGTGGAGAGAAGTGATAGTAATAGGGGTAATTCGAGTTTTGTTTCGATAGGATAGTCTTCAGATGCAGATGTGGAAGATGTATAAAGTAGCAGGGTATGAATCGATAGACGAATATTTCTCAAACGATTTTTGATGTTGGAATAAAAATAATTCCTCAGTTATTTCTGAAAACGTGGCTTTTTAAATACTCGTTTGGTATTAGGAATTCTTGCAGGCACTTTTGTCGAACGAAAATTTGCCAGTAAAGTTTGGAAACGTTTACCAAGTTGAGACATGTGTGCAATGCACGTGGTTCAATTTTAGTTTTTAAAATTCCGCTCACGCGACCAGCGTTTGAATATGATCCATGTCCTAGAAGCTGTTTTAATGTTGGCAATGACATTCTAGATATTTTAGTGGCAGCAGACTCCATTTAAACTGTTAATAGATATACTCGTCAGAGCTCTATGTACTTAGAAGTTTGAATAGCTTCTTCGAAACAGCAAAGGATATAGGAGAAACGTATTTGAACAGTTTGCTAGATTTGAAACTAGACTTCGATTATAATTTCCTAAATTATAATAATCTGAACTTCAAAACATTTCATATTTGTCGAGAAAATCGTATAAAAGTTAACAAATTGTTTGACTACGTTTTATACCAGATGAATAATTCAGGTTAAAGGAAATTATATCTGGTTATACTATTGACTATTTCAAAAGGTTACAAATGCTTCGTCTACCAGACAATTCGTTCCGCAAGAAAATCTCTTGTATTAGATGTCAACAGTTGAAAACCATAGGAAATATTCAATATCGAAGGCCAAGTTTTTGCCATGTAATCTTGGCACACTCCAGACGCATATGCTACAACAAGCTTTGCATAACAACCGTTTTACGACATCTAGTACAAATGGCTTAACTCTCAACCGGCAGATGCTCTTTCAAAAACGAAGCAGCCTTTAGCCATTGTACATAGATCTCAAAGAATCTTCCCATGAGTGTCGTACAATTGTCTGTAACTGCCAATTTACAACGAATTTTAAGGGTCACGCGAATCAGTTCAAAGACCTCATAGATGAACACGAAGAACGAAACCGACCATTCTGGTCATTCATACTCTGCATCAGTATCCAAAGCCCAGAGAGCTTAGCTGTCTTTCATAACGTAAAATCCTTCACGAAGCTTTATCTCCTTTGATTCTCTTCAGCTCTGGACCGTTCGTTTTGTGCAACCATTTCCGTCATACACACCGCGATAAATTACCAAATTACTCTCGCCTTTGACGAACAGGGTTCACTCGAAAGAGGAGCACAGTCAAGTAGCAATGAACAGGTGTTCGCGAAGTCTACGTCCTCAGATAGCTTCTCATCATGTGGATTTTAAGTTTAGATTACGATAACTGTAAGGATAACGTGTAGTTTAATCACGTTAATAGGGATCCCCAGCAAAACCTGTTCGCTGAAGAGGGCCTCAGTACAGAGTCCCTAATCCAGACTGGAGTTTTCACAACAGCCTTATCCTCCTTCGAGTTTCTTCTTCGATTCTCTTCACCTTTCCACTCTAATTTACTCCTCTCGAGAAATCATTTCCACCGTACTCATCGTGATAAATTACCGAATTTCATCCTTCGGATGAAACATCCAACAGAGTCCTCTCAGAAGGGTGTTACCATCCAGCAGCAATAAACGCGTGTTCACGAAGTCCCACAGTAGTCCCTCGTGTGTTGTGGACTGCTTTAAGGTCAGATTACGATAACTGCACGGCTAACACGAAGTATATATGCGTAGTTTAATCACGTTAATAGGCTTCCTTAGCAAAACTGTACCTCGGCGAGGACACCGACTCAGCATCGGTACTTTAGACTGGTCCTTCGCGATTTGACCACTGTTAGCTGACTTTATACCTTAATCCATAGCCTGCAAGTTGGCGGGAACCATAGGAACTTGGTACCGTCGATTACAGCAGTAAATAAGGAAGCAACAACTTCTCATGGTCGATTTACTGGCCCAGAAATCAGCCGCGTTTCTGCCTCCTCCTCGCGTTTCGTTCGCTCTCGTTCCCTCTATCAGTTCCACAGCGGACGACTTTTACTTTTCGTTTACCTTTCGAGCCGCAATCAACGTGCGAGAATTCTCCGGTGAATATGGAAAACAATGTAGACGAAAGTGCGGGACTGGACTCGATCTGTTGATTTTAAACGGGCGCCGATTCTATCGCTGATTCCTCTCCTGTCCCTCCAGTCTTTTGATTGACCGGAAATTCGAGCTACGATTCCACCGGGACGATCGAGTTTTGCCTATTTATCGAATGTTACTTCATTCGACGTGCTTTCTTTTTTCACTTCTATTTCTCCCTCCCCCGCCTCCTACCCTTTTCATCGGCGTTTCGCGCTTTTTCAGACAGGGGAAATTTGATTAAAGACAAAGATAAACTACAGTTTGTCAGAGCTTCCGGGGATCGAAATTTTTATGAAATTCATCAAGTTTTTCTGTCACGGGAATGATGAAATCCTTGGAGTTCAATTGTGACTCGGATCTCGTTCAGTTCGATTCTTTTGCTGATTCGTTGTGGATTTTTAATTATTAATCGCGATAACGATCGATCGATAATTACATCTAGCCTGAAGCAGATTAAAGTATTTCTTCAATCGTAGTTTTTATGCACAATCGATAATGTTAAATCGTTTAAATCTATTCGACGTTATTCGTTCTAGTCGTGTTTCGTGTCTCGCTAGAGGCAAATTATGTCTACATACACAATCAAAGTTTCGTCATGTTCATTGATTCGAATTATTTATTAATCCTTTGCACTTGAGAGGTAACCTTCAGTCACCATTTCATAAAACTTGGAAAATTGATATTAATTAATGTATCAAATTTAATGTAATGTAACAATGTGCCAGGTATCGAAATCAAATAATACTACAATTCTATTATTATATAATTCTTTATTTACTGCTCAAAAAAGTATTGTCAGTTTTTTAGCAAAGAATCTTTGAATTTCTACTCTTCTGTAGCCAAAAAATCTTCGAGTGCAAAGGGTTAATAATAAATAAGCTAAAAATGTTAATTTCCATAATAATACTTCATCAGAATTATTATCGTCTTTTAGAATTTCTGAAATTAAGAGTTATTATATTTCCATTGCTCTTACTAGCATTAATTACAAATATTGCAATAAATATTTATTAAATCTTTATTCGTGTTTAGTACGAGTAAATCGTGGATTATTATACTTTCCTTACCTTCGATGCTATTACACAAAAATATCCAGAAATGATGCTTTCAATTCGTATTACTGCAGAATGAACAATTCGCAGTTCACTCTCAGTCGAGATCTTTTCGGGTTACGCAAACCTTCCGAGCTAGTTAAACAGCGTTTTGCGGTGGTTTGCAATGAACCGTAGAAAGGCGTGTTTCTCCGTACATCGAGCCTTATAATTAACGCGAGATCGTGCACGCAATGCTATCGTTTCGAGAGGGAAGTCGCGCGACGAGGAAAGCTCTTGGCACGCGAAAAGCAGGGTCGTTTGTTGGCAGGGTCATCCATCTGTTTCGCCGAGATGTCGAGTAGAGCCAAGAACAAGCAGACTCGTTTTGATGTCGGTCATCTTGCTCGTGGAAAGGGTTGGATTTCTCCTTGACTGCCTGTGTACGACCGATCCGATGATTTCGAAGATTTTCCATGAAAACGTGAACATTTTCTGAACGATAACATGCTATCACCTGAGATTCCTCGATTGGATAAGTAACTTTTCCTTTTAACTTTAGTGGGTCGTTGCGCTATATGGGGTGGATTACAGGGCGCGTTACAGGGGTTGATTTAGGTCCTCGTAGATAGTTCGAAGATTGGTTTTCGATCTTCCCAGGCGAGGATTGGACTTTCTAGAAATTTTGGGTAACAGGTGTTAAAGTAATTATTTCACTTGTGAACCTTCAGGGTATTAGAGAATTTATCTCAATCCTCTGACTCTCGGTCACTGTTTTAATACCTCCAAGCTCGAATCACGAATATGAGACAATAACTAGATGAGAAGTAACGTTGTAGTATAACCGGTATCACCGAGCTTAGGAAAATATAAGGGAAGCTTTGAATTACTTAATGGGTTTAATATAGGTTTAATATTTAATTTGGGTAATTTCTTAAATATAGGTTTAATATTTTTTTACCAGATTTAATATCGTATTTTTAATACAGATTTTTATGTCAAATATTTTTATACACTTGTATATTGTATATTGATTTTGCAATTTATTAGATTACGTGGCAAATGAAAGAATTTGGGCGACAGTAATTTATTTTAAACTGAAATCGATTAGATATCGAAATAACGAAATACGTATTAGTATATCGTAAATCTGATTATCATCAGTATTTACATATCTAATGACGTACTTACAACAAGAATGGTTCATTTACTTGGCGAATGTAGATAATATTTAATCAAGATTCAAATTGCTTCGAAATGATTATCAACTTTTTCCATTGAATTATTAAAAATAATTTTTCCTACTAATATTACATCCGAAAAATGGAATTTGGCAAAACTCTAAAATTAAAAGGCACTTCATTCTGTAATACGTCTTGCATTTTCATCGATCAAACTCGAAAAATTAGCCGGGAGAAAGGGAAAGAAAAGGGCAGGAGAAAGTGGAAACCAAGACAAGCAGATGAGTAATCGTGATTGTAGAGTTGTGTGACGAATGCTCTTGATTTTCATTAAAACCGATCGCAATAGCGGAAGTAACTTGTCGCAGCATTTCACAGAGCCGCTCTTTGAAAGCTTAATTTAATGCCGTGGATACACGTGACCGCAAGTGTCCCGGCTTTTTTCGAAATCCCCTCTCTTCTCATCAACTCGTTTCCACCGGAAAAAAGCAAACGGGCAAGCTATTACCACTCACGTGGACCGGTTGTAATTTCGCTGGATGGAAAGGTCGAATCCAGCGTTCGACTTGCGTCACGCGTTTATCTTCGCCATTGTGGTCATAGTTATTAAATACGTCTCACAGACGGCGTGGTGTCCAAGTATTCGATCCTATGCAGAAGTGACAACGCAACGATGACAGCGTTATCACTGTTTTGTCTACTCCATTGTGGTCATAGTTATTAAATACGTCTCACAGACGGCGTGGTGTCCAAGTATTCGATCCTAATGCAGAAGTGACAACGCAACGATGACAGCGTTATCACTGTTTTGTCTATCCTGGCTAAGATAATAGACTTCGGTCGAATGTCAGACATTGTCGCTGACCTGGACCACTAAAGTCGCTGTTACAGCCTTTAATTAATGCGGCCAGTGATTTTAATTAATATATCATGTCGGTGGGATATGATGTTGATCAAGGTATTTCTATTTTCTTTCATAATTTCTTCTTCTTCTACTTGGTTGGAATTTTGGGGTCTTATCGATTTTGTTCCGTCCCGGAGAACGTGTTTATAACATGATTTTTATTTTAATACTTGTACTTTTAACGTAGCTAACAGTTTATATCATATTTTGTATTGCGACTGCAAACCCGGAAGATAGACGTGTCTCACCGCTGTTCTAGCTGATTAAGTTATAAATGTAACAGCGAAAGTTTAGGAATTTTTGCAACCACTAGTCTCAACAGACCCACGTGTGACGGACTCACCGAAGTGATAAATGGACTACTTGTAAATCACGTCATCGACCATCGAAAATTGGCTCCTTGACAGTTTCCTACTCCCCAGCCAAAGGTCCTTCCGTCACACCCTCTGTCTGATAAAAAATCTTTACTTTTCCTCTACCAATATTTATCCTACCTAATCAGAACCAAACTGGGAAAAACACCTGACCACGACGAGACATAAGACAGATAAAAATTGAGAAATCAGTTTGTCTTCTCTATTATAACTCTATTGTAACTATTATTTTAAAATCACACTCAGGATTCTTAATATTACAAAACTAATAACGCAATATTAATTTGGCGCGTGATAAGCATTCTTGGACATCGAAGAGATTCGATACATAGGACGCTTCCAACCCCAACAGATTTCCAACCCCTTGTACTTTATTAGGGTTGTTCTTTGGTTGTATCTTCACTGATAGAAAGGTGGGCGTAGCAGAGGAGTATATTAAATAAATCCACAGAAATTTATAATTTTTTATAATAAATTTTCGCTTCCAGAATTCTTAGGCAGTCGTATGGAAGAATTCTTGGAGCAGGAAGGGTTCACAGCGATGCATGGAATTTTTCGAAAATGGTTACACGCGAATATTCGAAGGGTTGATAAACGTGGGTTGAATGGAAAATATTACTGGTCTTGGAGGGAAATTTTTGTGGGATCGATAGATAGTTAGAATTGTAATTTGTAGTAAGTGGAAGATATAGCTTTCGAATAATAGTCCGAACAGAGTTGGCTTCCACTTTTGAGGAATAAAGTAATTAATTCACGGGATGATTACGTCGGTGTAATAAGGTAGAAAGTCGTAGCATACTCATTGCATCCAGTGATGAATATTTTCTGGATCAATTATGTAATGAGCAGTGAATTTTTACCAGCAGCTACGCTATTTTCGTGTCAATTATTTCCTAACGGAGTACGAAGATTCGACAGCTGAAAGAGTAATAATTCCTGATAATTGGTGTCTGCAAATATGATTAGTTATTCCGTCACACGTTCAGAAATATGATCTCGCTATTAATTATGGTTACTTGTCTCAGAATATCCCTGCCGAATCTGTGGCTCTGATATCGGTTGACAGTTTTATTTCGAAATTGCACGTGAGTTTTTAAACGAATTACCGATAATGTTAATTTATTCGATATTAGCCACTTCTTATTTACAACTTTATAGAAATCTCCTTTGTCTCATTGTTTCATCCAGGCATCTTGTTTGTACGAATGTAACCACAGTTCTGGTCATAATATTCCTTTTCCGTTTTATTCTTTATTTTATCGTATATTTTATATTCTACGTCTGTTTTGTATCTTTCTTCTACATCTCCAATATTATAGTTCCCCATCAGGTTTTCCACGGTGTCCACCATTTTGTTGCACGAAACGTCTCTTCCTGGCGTCTCTTTTGCTCTTCCTCTGACCAATACCAATTTTCATCGGCTATATATTTTTACTGTTAATACGACCAATAAACGGTGGTCCAAATGGCTGCACAAAGTTGGCGAGGAAAATTCGAGAATGTAATATCCCCCGATGAAAATGTCCGGATGAGAAACGACCGTGGAAATTTTCACGGACTCATCCGCTCGGATTTCTAATTTAAAATCGCATCCGACTGATGCAATTTTCTCGAGCAAACGTCAATAGTTTTGTTTGCAGTCAGTTACGATGTTCTTCAAATAAATTACTCGCGTTGCCTTGCCATCATCGATCGTGCCGATGAAACGATTGCGTAAAGAGGACGGAACTAAAATGGTCCATGACGCGTGAACGGAGCTCATCTCCGTGCAAAACAACCATTTTGCCGGTTTCACAATCGGATGAGAACGTTGTACGCATTTTCACGCCATGGGTGCACAGCCGATAAGCGCACTGTTATCGGGTGTTTTCGATTAATTCGCATTCCGGCTGACAGGTATTTAAATTTAATTCTGCTATCCATTGTTGCGCCGTCATATCGGCCGCCATTTTTCGTTATTAATCCGAATAAACCTCGAGGAATTCGAGTACCTCGAATCGCTCTAAAGATGTTTCATTACGGTTCCGGAAATCTCGCAATGAATAGCAGGGCTCGAGTTCGTAAGCAGAGAACTTTAATAATCCATTTGTCTCCAAAATCTTGCTATTTTGATAAATCCAACTTTCTTTTCCAATATCGATTAACTTTGTATAAAATTAAATAATAAATATTTCTCTATTTATAGGAAAATTTACGTGTATGTAAAGTCCTCGTTAAGATCTAAATTACAATTTATTTTGCACTATGTTTGTTATTGGTTGTCGATTTAAATTTTCGAATACAGTAAATTTTATTTTCAATTACACCTTTAACATATTTTATTGTAAGGGATTACTTTGATTTGACCCTTTGCACTCGGCGATTTCTTCGTTACAGAAACATAGTAATTCAAAGACTTTCTGTTATAAAGATATTTTTAAAACGGCAAATAAAAAGTCATATGCAAATTAAGACGTAGAATTCTTTTACTTCGATATTCCACGCATCGTTGGGTAATTTTAAATTTTATATATTAATTAATATCTATCTTTAGAATCTAATTAAATGGCAACTGAGAGTCGCCTCTCGAGAGCAAAGGGTTAAATCCCCTGTAAATAAGGATTTGGAGGTTTGAGAATAATAGATGCTTTTTTAATAACAGTAGCAGCTTTATTTTTACTCAAACATGATACTCGTTCATTCAATCCAATTCTCAACATATTCTCAACATTCTCCCTCAAAGTTACCCTCTCAAAACCCCCTTTCTACGACCATTCGTGTCTCTCCACGACAATTACTGCCTCACACGCACTTCTCTCACACCCTGTCTACCCTTATGCATTGATTCTCTTTCATTTTAATCCTCGACCTCTATCACTCGATTCATTTTGTCACATTCACGATTCAAAATTCCTCAGTCATAAATATTCTTTCCACATGCACTCACAGGTATTAACCTAAGCTATGTATTCGTTCTTTTATTGTACAACCATATCTCAAACACTGTTCGCATTTTCTCAGGGCTGTACCTATTCCTTTCCCATATTATTGTATCAACATTCGTTACTGATAAATATTTTTGAGCAGCCATCAAACACCGTTCATAACACGGTACGAACTCAGGCGGACCATTATGAGGTCATTAACAAATTTCATTAACGTAATGCACCCTCGCGCTTATCGACTATGTTGTTTGGTTTGTAACAGAGTGTACAAGCTTTGCTCGGATCCACGTTTAATATTATTACCCTATGGAAACTTCCGTGTTGCTAGAATATGTACCTCGCGATTTAAGGAATTTGTAGTTAATGTGTTCTCTACATTTTCCTGGTAATAAATCCGATCTAAATTATTTCTCAAAAAATTATCAACTTTCGTAACCTGCAATGTAAATTAAATATGACAGTGACCGGGAACTTTATTAGGATTCTTAAATAGGATTTGGGAAATGAATTATTCGCGACTGCGTGAGGAATTCCAGAATTTTGATACAAATAATTCAAAATTCTAACAAACGCGTTACAATGCTCACAAGATATTAATTACAGAAAAAAGAAAGAAGGAAAAAATTAAAAAAAGAAATCTGTTAAGAGGTTAATTATTATTATTATAAGACAGTGATTACGTGAGTGTTTCAATCGCTCATTGTACACGATACCAAGCACGCGGGAAATTTATCTACTATTTTTCTACTATTTTTATTATTAATTATCATTTTCCCGTTATATCTACCGTTATCTTGTCATTCACCATTTCTCTTTGCTCACTCACGATAACGCTATCAACGAACGCGATACGCATCGGCGATCTAAAGTGGTATCAGTCGTCTGTTTATGATCCCTAAAGGGTAGAAATCGTTTCACTGAAAACCGATCTTTATCTCCGAGTTACTTTCTCTTTCCGGTGCTATTCACAACGCGATGCAAGAAGCAAGCGTCGTTAAACTACATATTCGAGGACAAACTCACTTACCACTCGGAGATCTCATTCACTCGGTGGTTCACATTCGCGCAGCCTCGTTACCGGTTTTCTTTTGCCCGGGTAAAAACGTGTGGCAGCACTCGAGGTACCGTTGCGCCAACAAAATAGATAACGAGTCATACGTAACGCGGATTACGCATCTCTGGAACGGTCGTCTGCGTTTAGTTTGTAGCTGGTGATAAGGGGCACATTCATTGTCACGCCAATGATTTCATTGCTCCGACACGTTTCCATCTTATCGCTGTCTGGCTTGTTTGCAAATTAACGCAGTATCACGCGGGTCAGATTTTTCACGGGCCTTATCATGGTTGTGTCTACTTGAGCGTTAATCGCCATTGTAATCGACGCCGTTTGCGATTGGATTCAGAAAGCTCCTTCCGGGAATCGCGCGTATCGCCTTTAATCCTCGGTTTAATACCAGTAATTACTCGAAATTAGTTTTAAATCTTTTATTCCTGATATCAGCGAAGACACATTTTTGTTCAGATATAAGTGAGATTATACTTGCGATTTATCTAGTTTTTATTTCAAATACCCCCATGTCTCGGGGGTGATAACAGCAATTATCCCTTTGCACTCGAGAGGTGACTCTCAGTCACCGTTTGTTTTAATGCTATAACTTAATTAATGGATGATGATAATTGTATTAAGAATATCGAAATAAAATTGTTCTTTTTTTAGTTCTTTTTTTAATTTTAGCATAAAGAGTATCAGTGAGTTTATAAAAATCAAAGAAGAGCTTCGAATTACATCTTCATAACGAAGAAATCTTCGAGTCCAAAGGGTTAGATTCGAGGATGAAGGACGTGTCTTGGAAATTACGGGGTATAAATATATCTCCATTTTCGCGAATTTAATTCAGTAATGCGTAATTTAAATTTATTTTTTCGGGATATCAATTTGTTTAGGAGATATAGGAAAACTTAATATTCTTTTATTCATTTATTTCTTCGGAGTGAAATGTGTTTTGGAAAATTATTGTAGAATGGGCACGATGGCTGGGTGGTGAGGTGAAGTACTTTAAGCAAAGTCGTTACTAGTAAATCTCTGACAAGACTTTATTCTACGACTATAACCGTAACTCGACTAACTTTTGACTAGACAACTATGGAACTCCAACTGACTATCTTAACAACTGTGTGCGAACTGTCTGACTGTCAACTAACTGACGACTGATTCTATCTTCCAGACCAGGCTCTTTTAAAGCCCGTCTAGAAGACAAGCGTCTCCCCAAAGTAGGAGAAACTCCCTCCGTGCCAAGGTCAGTGGTGGAGGAGACTCCTCTTTCCGGGTTAGGTCCTCCGAAGAGTCACCCTCACGGGGACCCTTCCCGAGAGGTGACCGCGGCTGCAATACCCTCAGTTTACGCGAGTAAACCTAAGTAAAGTAACTTAACCTTCTTTTTCTTTTTATTTTTACGTGGGGGAAATCTTCGATAGATGCCCGACCCCCTTAGGATAGGGAGTGGGGTTATGTGGGATTTTTACCCACTAAAACCCCCACGATGGCCAGCCTACCGCGATAGTGGAGCGCCCTGGACTTCGCGAGCGACGCAATTGCCAGGACGCCCCCGCGAAAAGTAACCTAACCTAACCTAACTTAACCACCTTATGTGATCTGGGTCCGACCTCCTACGACTCATCTGGCAGCTAGATCCTAAGTGCTGAAGCCTAATAGCTCAAATTAGGCTTTTGAACGACGCCTCGTGTCCGGTGATCCAAGGCAATATAGAAGTTCAATTAGAGCGTACAATAAACAAATAGATACCGAGCCACAAATTGCTTAGCGTTCAGGATTTGGCTATAAATTTTATCAAAATATGTCGTTGATATTTTGAAAAATTTCTTTATCCGGTTTCATCAACCACAGTCGATCTTTGACCAATTGTTCCATTAACCATGGTGGATCTATCCCATAAGTATCGTCGTTAAATATCTGATAAGGCTAATTTCTTCGAGTGCAACTTCAAAGCAGTGTTTATTTTCATTCCAAGATCGTTGCACGTGAATATTTAATGGTCGCGATAATTAGTCGGAGGAATTTATGATAGGCGATGAAATTTTATGCATACTTTCATTGCCCTATCGGGTTTCTTTATATCATTCTGGCGATAAACTAGCGAGAGCAGTAGTTCATTACGTGTCATCTATAATTGAGTGATAATGTTACGTAAATTACATCCAAATTATCAGATGGTTTAATAGTACTTCCGTTCCGGGAAAATACGAAGGATCGAGATATCGATTGGTCAGGTTTTACCTGGCTACTTCATAAGAAACGGAGGCTTATCGTTATTACCGGGCCATTTTATTTTAGATAAGAATTCGAATGTACATTCGAGTTTATATTTTGTAATTAATGGTTACGAAAATCGTAAAATGGTCGTATCTGTTTTAATAATACCCTGGGTGGTACGTGCGATCTAGGAGATAACGAAGCATAGTCGGTAGATCGGATGATAATAAAATTCCATTAATTTATGTTCTATGTTTGTAAATGGGTATGCGACACGCTCGTTTACAAATTACGTTTCGAGATATTACTCTATCTATAGTCATGCGTTTCGAATCAAAGCAGAGTAAAATTTCGACAAAATTTATCCCAACTGGACATTTCGTTTATTTCGAAACTTTTTGCTCCAAATTCTTGGATCAAATTTAAACATAGAGAAAATAAGGAATTAAAAATAATAATTTTGCAATTTTATTTTTAACAAGTATTCTCGTTACAGTAAATTAATTGGGATATTATCTTTTATTTAAAATCTTATCTTGAAATTGGATAGTTGGGAAATTTTTAGTTTCGCGTTTAATTCGAGTTATATTTCGATATACTTACCATAGTACTTGCTACACTTTCGGTATTCGCTGTAATAAGGTGTACGGTGTAAGACGTAAAGTAAAAGTAAGAAAGTGTAGTACAAGGTATAAAATATAAGGTCTAAGGTATAAAGTACGGAAACTGGATATCGTAAACACGAAATTTAAATTTTATCGGTTACCCATAGAATGAACTTCAAAAAAAGCGTAGCAGCTAAATTTAAAGCCCATAAATTTTATAGTAATAAATATCACGTTTAACATAATTATTCCTCGCAAACGTGTACAAATGGAATCTAAAAAATCAAATGTATTTCGAAAGATTCATTATATTTATGACTTACGATATTTGTTATAAAAATGTTATCACCATTTTCGATTTTTCTAACATTTATCACAAACATCACTTGACCCGAGTTTTTGAAATCGGATATAAAAAATAGGTTTCATCGAAAGTGATATGAAATAGAAAAGAGGAAATAGATAAAAAGAAAAATTTTCATTTTGTTTATCTTATCGCACGTGTATCAAACACTTCTCATAGAAAGTTACAATTAGGAAAGTTTGACAAACACTATCGTAGAGGGACTCATGACTCCAAGTCTAATATCTCCCAACTAAGTTGCCTTAAGCATATGGGTACCAAATCATTCCATACGACGTATTTTCAACCACAAGTCACGTGCAAAGAGTTTAACAAATGTTCCACATAATTAATTTAATTAACCAAGTTTTACTACTCAACCCTTAGCAATCCTGTTTCGAGTTCAATTCTACTGTTTTTAATTTTCATTCACAAAACACACCCCTTTGTGTCACAATTTAATTTCACAAAAGTACGTCAAAACAGATGAGGAATTAATTAAAAACATATGCAAATTGAATAAAACTTTGCAAAATTTTCAATTACACATATAGGTTCCTCTCTGAACGAACACATTGACATCACCTTCTTGAATTTCTCAACAAATAGTATTACAGCCAATTTTTCTAACTCTACTCTGGCGACATGGTAGTCACTAGTGACCGACGATACTAATCGTTTCAATTTATAATATCGAAGATTTGAACAACACAAATAAAAACAGGACGTTGAGTAGAGAACATCAATAATTTCCGCTATTTTGTTCCTTTTTTGTCATTTTTCTTGACAATTCATCACCACCTGAAAAGTGCACGACAGTCGTGTTAAAAAATTCGCAAACTGGCTCAGATCTGTGCATCCTCTGTGCATCCAAACACGAAACACGTCCACACTCTGAAATTATAGACCACATATATATATACCACTTTGTGGTAAGATCGAGGGTTGATAATATTCACCAGGAACCTCTACTCTTAATTATATTCGAGATGTCTTAAGGGTTCGTGAGTTGTTGAAAGTGACCATTCGAACCCTTCAGCAAGGTTCTCATACTCTCTATAACACCTTCATTTAGCCTAACTTCGAGGAACCATGCAGCTTATCAATTTTCCTCGAAGCAAAAATAAATCCCGATACTGGGTGACGCCATCAAAAATGAAGATTCCTCTCACACCCTTTAATACCACGAACTTACCTTCTTTGTTAGCCTCACCATTGAATCCTGATATTTGATATTTCTTAATGGTATAAACAGGGTTCGTGAGCTGTTGATAGTGACCATTCGAACCCTTCAGCAAGGTTCTCATATTCTCTATGACACTATCGTCATTTAGCCTAACTTCGAGGAACCATGCAGCTTATCAGTTTTCCTCGGAGCAAAAATAGATCCCAATACTGGATGACGCCATTAAAACTGAGGATTCCTCTTACACCTTTTAAAACCACCAACTTACCTTCTTCCGCACTTAGCCTCAACCATTGAATCCTGACTCGAAATGCGAATAATGATTGCACATACCGAACACCAGCAAGCTGAAAAATTCGCGACGTCCTCTAATAACGAAGGATGACATCGAACAGCAAACAGTGGACCTAGGTCGCCATTTTGCGGAAACCCTAGCACGAATATTCAACCCGAACTTGAATCCCCGAGTACTCTTATCAGTTCCCCACCATTGCTCGACGCACGCATCGCTTCGCTGGTGTTATCAGCCACGCGAGCGGAAGCTGCGATTAAAGGACCAACGTCGCGGTGGCGTCGGCTAGAAAGTTTCATTAACCCGATACACTTTCACGGTGTTATCGTCTGGGCCGCAACGTGGCCAGCGCTGGTGTCGCACGCACAACGGCGTCGCGCCTCGTTCACCTCGTCTCTGTTTCGAGCGCACAGCCAGTGTGCACACACAGTCTCGCGGAACATGCGTGTGTATACAGTTAACGTACGCGCTGACGCAGCGATACCGGGCCAGCAGGCTGTATGTCGTGGGGGGCAAGGGAATGGATCTTATTTATAACGAGACGGGACCATCGTACGATGCCGGCACGACCAATCGCGAGGCATCTCGTGGTCTGGCCTTGCGGACTGCTTCGCCGTGCACACGCACACGCGTGCAACCGCGATTCAGCGACGCCACGAAAGCGTTCCTTGCCCCTCTAGCCTGCCGCCGACACACGTGTGTACGTGCGTCGCGTGTGCCACTCGCGTTCGCGCTCCTTCGACCCCCTTTTTTGGATTCGGGTCCCTTGGGTTAAGGGTAGTCGTGGTTCCGAAATGGGATCGAGGATTTGAGGTTTGGAGAGTTGCTTGTGATCGTGAAAGGACATCTGGGGGATTTGCGATCGGATGCAGTTGCTTCGTTCGATGAGTAACGCTTGGCTGACGGTGATTCCGTCAGAGTTGGGTCAGGGGACGGTCCGAGGATGTTTCTTGGATTTGGCTTGTTCGGGTTGAGGGTAGCGATGGTTCGAATAGGGGATGATGGACTCGAGGGTGGAGAGTTGAGTAACATTGGTGAAAGTCTTGGGATTGGATGGCTTAGCGTCGTGGGATGACTAAGTCTTGGCTAATGTCCAACGGTTAGGATCGGAGAGGATACTTCTTGGATTTGGATTCTTCGAGTTATGGGTAGCCATAACATATCGAGGCTGTAGAGAGCTGAGTAGGATTGGATGGAGCGGTGTCGTTTGATGACCATATCTTGGCTAACGTAGACAGTACGACGATCTGAGACGACATTTCTTGAGTTTGGAGTCGCCAAGTTGAAAGTAGCGATGGTTCGAATGAGAAATGATGGACTCGAGGATATAGAAAGCTGAGTATGTTCGGTGAAGGTCTCGGGATTGCTTGGAGTGGTATCATTCGTTGATCAAGTCTTGGCTAACGTAGACTCGGTCAGGATCGGAGAGGATGCTTGTTGGATTTGGGTTCTCCGAGTCAAGGGTAGCGAGGGGTCCTTGAATTTGGATTTGGGTGGAGGCATAATGAAGGTCTTGAGACTGAGTGGAGTTATACCGTTTCTTGACTAAGGCTTGGCTGACGTAGATACCATCAGCATTCAGTCATAGGACGATCTGAGATCATCCTGTGACGCTGTGAGATTATTCATCTCTGCTTTTCGATACTGAGGGATGAATTTGCTTTCATCCCTTGCAGACGCAGTTTCCTAACATTATATATCGTGAATCGCCATAGTGTGTCATCCATTCGCCTAATTAATCGACTCTATGTGCAAAATAGAAAGTAAAAATTTATGTTAAGTATTGTTTAAGTAGTTGAACTCCAATCATGTATTTCGATACTAAAATAAACATTTGAAAAATGGAGTTAATTAGTTTGTAAATGGCTCGATATAACGAGAAGATTACGTTTGACGTTATGTTAATCCATATTAATCCGTGCTATTCGAGTATGGTTTTGAGTAAGTAGGTATGACTGTGTCACTGGCTATTGCCACGTAATGTTTCAACCCCTTTTACTCCGAGTGTACTTAGCAACGAGCTAGCTTAGTTCCGCAATGTGCCAAATTTGAAAGTCAAGTCGCGTCGAATGTATTTTTCGCTAATTATTTTACGTCTCAACTAAACGAAGGCCAAACGAGGTGCGAACGTTTGAGTGGACCACAGATAAGTAGTTGAAGGGCACATATGGCCCGTGGCTTGTTCATCACTCAAGGAATTTTTTGGCTCGGTCGACCAGTAACTCCTATTGCAGTGGAAAGCTTTTTGAAATTCAAGGTTTCATTTTAAAAACAAGGAAATCGTAACTAAATTATACCATGATGAATACGTTCTCACAATGATACCAAGAGTGTAAAGTCTTCTTATTTCTACGTTTATAAAATTTTGTAAAATTAATTCTAGTGAGTGTTCTGAAAAATGGATACTTTCCAAGATATTTCTTTGTCATTCGTAGAAATCTCGTAGGTATCGAAGCTATGTAAATTTATAATCCAGGTATGTACATCTTACCAGGATCCTCGGCTATTTCTTACGTTACAATTTATCATTATCAGGAAAATGTAAGTTTATATCGCGTTACATGAACACTTGCACGATTCTTGGTGCTCGGCTATACGAATGTTCATGTGCACTTTTATAAATAAGGAACATTAATCTCTTCTTGCCTCTCCAACTGGAACTTGGCGTTGTCCTCGGAGTGTCGTCTCCGAAAAAGTTCGTGACTCGGCTGGACGATATATGTACATATATATCACTCTTAAAAATAATTTGTGTTCGTATTTTCGTCGGATCGCAGCGGTATATAAGGGTGGCTAAAAACGAGGCGGGAAATATAGGTCGATTTCGGATATTCCAAGTCGTATACAGCTGAAATATTGTTCGCAAGAGGGTCTCGCGTGGATTAACGATATCGAGGGAATGGTGATCCGTATTATAAAAATTGCGAGATATCTTTCAACTCGTCGCTGATCCTTCGACTGTATAATTCGCGAAATCAGGTAAAAATTAATTATTCTTGCCTAGTGCAGCGTGACAGATTTTGGAACATTTTTCTGGATAAAGTCAGACGTTACGAGTGCATGCAGCGCACAGACGTCGTTCTCGAAGGGTTAAATAGGGATTAATCGATGCGGAGGATTATCTGGCGCAAGGTATTTCAAAAATGGACGTTGAAATGTTGAAGCAGAGGATATGAATTCGTTGCTCCATGGTATTAGTTTTCCGGGAAACAATATTCAGTTTTAACAAAATGAAAGATTATCCCCGAACTAAATTCCACGATATTCGGATATAAATTTTCGCGTACCGGGATGGTTTACATTTCGGCGGTTTATGTAGGTTTTTGTTTTATGAATTCGCCGGTAAATTCGTTATTAAAATTCCATCGACATACTCGGTCGGTGCATTCTTGCAATCAAGGTCGGTGATGAAATTCCTGATTACGTAGCGGATCATTCACCGTGAGTTTCTGAATTCACCATACGTCTGTTGGTGACCAAACGTAGAAGTTCCACTATTACGTGACCAAATCGAGATCTCTTTGCCATCTGTGTCACCCACGTTGCACGGCTAACGTATTCCTCCAGTTAGAAAGTTCTTCAACGACGCCGCGCAACTTTCATTTGACGAATCGCATTTGGTCTCTCTTATTGACCAAGTAAACATTTCTTGTATGTCACTCGATTATTACCGTTCGTCGTAATTTCATAGTACGTTACAACATGCTACACTTTCGAAATTCATTTTTTCCCCCCGACTTTCGAACGATATTTCTATCCGAGCTCGTACGCCATTTTAAAACGAGGACGTCGAATGTGGATAATTTTTTTCTCATTTTTTCACGTACATTTTTCACGATCCAATTTAATTTTCCATTTTGCATACTCATTTGAGTTCGGTGAATTACGCAATCTTCGAAATTTACGTAACACACGTGTACAGAAGTGTACGGAATTATTTCAAACAAAGATGAACAATGGCACGGTTAATAATAGACCCAAAATATGATACGTTTCAATGACAAGTTCCTGTGTACTAGCTTCATCGGAATGTTGATAGAATTTAAACGGTTGATTCAATAAGGTGCGTTCTCAAACAAGTAGTAAATTCAATTATTGCGTGCTTTCGTTATTACTGTATATTTGCTTATATGTACTTGTTACATTTCTTTTTTATTTCTATTTAATCTTAGCATTTGGTAGAAATATAACATGTAAATAAATTGAAAAAGAATTTTTTCAATTAATTTACAATCGTATATAAAAATATAATTGATAGATTAACCAGGAAGTATGATGCATTTTTGAGAATAGGGTAAATTACTAATTAATGCTAGGATGGTTTAGTACTGTATATCATATATTATATATTATTCCTTCTTAATCTTCGCATTTGGTAGAAATATAATATATTAACCCTTTGCACTCGACGATTTTTGGGTAAAGAGGAGCAGGAGTTTAAAGATTTTCTGCTATAAAGCTGACAATATATTTTGGAACAGTAAATAAGAATTCGTATAATAGTCAACACATAGAATTATTTGATTTCGATACCTCGCGCATCGTTACATTATCTTAAATTTCACATATTAATGAGTTTCGACCTTCGAAATTTTATCAAATGGCGATTAAAAGGCGCCCCTCGAGTGAAAAGGGTTAATAAATTGTAAAAGAATTTTTTAAACTAATTTGCAATCGTATATAAAAATATAATTAATAGATTAACCAGGAATTATAACACATTTTCGAGAATAGGGTAAATTACTAATCAATGCTAGGGTAGTCTAGTACTATATATCTGCTTATATGTGCTTGTCACCATTTCTCTTTTATTTTTGCTTAATCATAGTAGTTGATAAAAATATAGTATGTAAATAAATTGAAAAAGAATTTTTAAAATTAATTTACAATCGTATATAAAAATATAATTGATAGATTAACCAGGAAGTATAACGCATTTTCGAGAATAGGGTAAATTACGAATCATTGCTAGAATGGTCTAGTGCTATCTATAATTAAATATAGCGTGTAGATAATATCACAAATAGTAATCATAGCGACATGAAAATAAAATCAATAAAATTGGCCAACTTCGCCGAAAACAATTACCGTAATAATTCTGGAACAAGTACATATCTTAGAATCACGCGCTAGTTTCAGTATGTACGTATCATGAAAAACGACATTGCTCTTAGCTAGCATAGGTTCTTCCTCGTCCTCGCTTATCGCAACAACTCGGTCTCATGTCCTCGAGCTGTGCGTTCAATTTAAGCTCGTATTACTTCATTCCGCATACGCACTTCTCGCGCGTGCATGCGAGGCGTTGCGCGTAGTGGTGCGTCTAGTGTCAGCGATGATTATGTGCCACGTATCGCTACCGCATCTGTCTCGATAATCATCTCGAAGGACATCTTCCGCGGTATTTGCGTTCTACCGGTGTGGCCTGTTAGGCGTGGTAACGCGAGGTTCCTCGGTGAATTATAAGCTGTCGAATAACTCGCGTGGACACAGGTGCAAATTGTAAAACGCGCTCTAAGAGATACACGTTTCGCCACCAGCAGCGTAAATCGCCTTTGAAACACGACACGCGCCCTACGTGTAATCTGTTACGTGAAAAGCGTTGCGTACGTGTTATGCATCCTCGTTGCTTGGCCACTTTTTCTCTTGGTTCCTCTTGGTTCCTCTTGGTTCCTCTTGGCTCCTCTTGGCTTTTTGGGTAACGAACACGCGCCGTTTTCATTGCAGAGGATTTAAAGGGATAGGAGACGAAAGGGTTTGATCCTTGCTCCAATTTTCTGTGTCATGTCAATCGGTATTGCGATTTCCGCTTTCGAGTAATTTGAATTGAAATACTCTAATCTCGTGAATAAGTAGGAATATTTAAAGAAATTTTGACTGTGCACTGTGAGAATTTTTATTTTAAATTTTATTTCGAAATTGGAAGTATTTATAAATTTATTTACGCAGTGGTCTCATTCTTTTTACTAGTAAACACAGAACCAGACTATATAGATGAAACTGATGAAATTTAATGATTTTCGATGATTCTAATTCAACACCTTGGTAATTACATGATCAGTCAAATTGACAAAAGAAAAAGTTCTAACCTGTTTTCAACCATCTGTATTCGATATTTGTTAGGATAATATGCAAATAAAGTTTCTATGAAACGAAGACGTTCCATATTTGCAAAAATAATTAGCATTTTAATCGCAGTGTTCATCAATACTCCGAGTGACTGCTGATATACTGATCGATATTTCTGTTTGGTTTCTCATATTTAATTTTGCACTTGATTCATCGTGCAATCGTTGCAGGGTTGATCGAAGCTGATTTAAAGAGTCTGCGATATCTGCTTCTGTTATTTAGATTCCACTAATTAAATTCTGCTTGCCATATAGATGGTAGAAAATTGGAAATTTATTTTCAAATTTATGTGTGAACATCGTTTCCTTGCGAATAAAATCTAACTTGCAGAAGCTAAAAGTAAGCAGTAGGTCAGAGGAACAGTTTTTCAAGTTTTTGTTTATTTTAATATGATTTTCAAATTCTGCTTGACGTATAGGTCGTAGAGAATTCAAAGTTTATTTCGAAATTTATTTCTGATCATCGTTTCCTCGCGAATAGAATCTAATTTGCGGAAGCTAAAAGTTAGCAGTAGGTCAGAGGAGCAACTTATTAATTTTTTGTTTATTTTAATAGGAACATCTGCCCGATATTAAGTTGTTCAATTTTAGTCAAGTTAATTTCAAGTTACATATCAGATTCAATCTTGTTCCTGCTCTCGATAAGATTTGATCGAGTTTTGAACTTTCTTCGTTCAAACAAGCTATTAAAGACTTCCTCGCTAAACCAGTGTTCCCGAAGTTAATCCAATGTTTCGTTGGCTTTCTAGACTTTCATTACGACTTTGTATCTCTATTTTCTTCCCCGACGTTTACTATTTCCACTTACGTCGCCGATCATGCTTGTATCTAGAAACGTGAGATTTATTTTTCCCTTTCGAAATGCTATTGAAATATGTATTTAAAAATCACATTTCTATTTACAAAAATATTTTCCTATGTTTAGTGAAAACGATTCTTCTTTAGTTCGGATTAACCCTTTGCACTTGGCGATTTTTACAGGAAAATGGTAATTCGAAGACTTTTTGCCATACAGTCGACGATATTTCTAAAATGGTAAATAAGAAATTATTTTACTAGATTATTTTACATAGAATTAAGTAAATTAGAATTATTTTACTTCGATATTCCACGCATCGTTGGGTAATTGTAAATTTGACATATTAATTAACATGCATCTTTAGAATCTGATTAAATGGCGACTGAGAGGCGTTTCTCGAGTGCAGAGGGTTAAAATTTTGTTTTTAATTGACATACTATACGTTTAAAGGAATTTTGTATATGGTATGCAATTCGGGGAAGAAATTTTAAAAATTCGTTGTTTTCTTACGATTCGCTACGATGAAATTACAATGCCATTTGCACACTGAAATTCAAGGTGCTTCTACGAGACGCGTAGGTGCGGCTATATCAATAGGTGCCTTCGTTTATCGTTTTAATTAACGACCTTGCTACACCGTTTCCATGAACTATGCTTCATTTCTTTACATTCCATTTCACTAACTGTGTTCCAAATTACTGATTGCATTTGCGGGATTATATGTCTACATGTTCCCATTCATTTCTACTGCAATATTTCATGTAACAAAGTTAGAATGGCTACGGCAAATGACATTCAGCTTAATCGGACGTGTGAACAAGAAAACTCTAGGAAACTCGCGTGATGTCAGAATTATTGATTCGTAAAGTCGAGTTAATTATTCAAGAATCTTCGAAAAACATTCTTATCGACAGCATCGTAGTTTATTACATAACGACAGAAACACGTCACGAGGACGTTTAACAAGTGCTAGTTGTCTGCTCGTAATTAGCCTTCACGAACACGCTTCTCCGTTGCGATTTTCAACCTTTTTCATCTCGTGGAACACCTAAATTAATTTAAAAATTCTGCGGTTCACCAGAAAATATATCTCATTTTTCGTTGGTGTGTATTTATACCAGTGAAATCGTAATAAACGCATTTGTACTACTTATTTTTAAATAAGGGAAAAAGGTACGTTTCCCATTGAATTTTAAGAAATTAATAATAGCACTTATTCACCCTTCCTATTTTTTAATTCTCATTTATTTTCAAAATATATTAATAATTACTTGGTTACCCTCTCTTTGTTCTATTTGTTCTCCAGCAAGGAAAATGAAATTCTCATTGATTTTCTAAATAAATTAATTATGGAACTTATGTTCCATTTCTTTTTATTTATTCCTAAATATAGAAAAAGGACTACTTCTCCTTGATTTTTAAAACACATTAATAATGACACTTATTTATCCTTTCTTCTCTCTTTTATTCACCAACCAGATACCAGTATTTTCTAATTAAATTCTCAGAGGTCCTACCATTTGTGGTAACAACGAGAATATTTTGCATAAATATCGTTATGAATGACGATCAGATCGAGCGAATATTTAGGTTAGATTATGCAAGGACGACGAATGAGTCCACAGAATGTACGTGAGGTTTTTGGGATGCGTTGTATGAGCGTGCAGTGTGCGAGGGAATAAAAGAGGACTGAATTACGAAGCAAAGTCGTACAGAAGAACAGAATTGTCGTAAGGAGTCGTAAAAGACAGTGCAACAATCGTGTAAAGAGAGTGATTTTAAAATCAGTGCAATTGCTGGTCGCAGTAATGCTTTATTTTTAATTTCACTTTAGCTCTAGCATCTTTCTCTGCCAACCATATTCTTCCTGTAGGAGATTAAAATAGTCAGAGCCCTTTTTGTCGAATAAGTATTTTATTGCGTTCTTGGTTGGTGAGCGAATACCCAGAAATGTGCATCCTTCGTGGTCTTATAAGGGAGTGACCCCTCTCCGTGACCTGGTCTTCGTGACCTCGTCTTGAAGTCTAGGTAGCCTCTTCAGTCGAATTTCGATCTTGACTCCTGAACCTGGCGTCTAAACATCCCTATCTGTCCACAGTCCTTGAATCTCGACGATGTTGTCCTAGAAATTGGCCAAAGAGCCACCTCTCTCCAGAAGATGTCCAGCATCGATGAAAGTTGCTCACACTGTACACGTTACTTATCTCTAAACTTCAAAACGGCGCCCTTAAAAATTGTCAGTGCCATACTGATCGAAGATCACTCATCTACCGGTATCGTTTACTCTTAAAAACTTTCATCCGATGAGATCGATGCCGATCTCCAAAACGTCAGACCAATTAGCGAGATTCTCGTGGGTATTCCACGGGGTTGGTCCACGAGAGCACTCTAACAGGGAAGAAAGTTGCTCTCGTTAAGTTTGTTCTCTGCGGCGAGTCGGCGAATTTGCGTGCACAATGGCGAGGATTGGGCCCAGGGAATCGTCCCTCTCTCGAATTGACACTGATTCGCGAATCCCCCGGCGAAGAACACCGACTAATTATTCCGCTGCGCGAAGGAAATTTTCGGCTAGCAGTCTTGTTTGAAGTTTTCGTCGGTTGACTTAATGCCGGGGAAGCTGACGCTGCCGTTCGTCAGATTCCAAACGTCGAAACGGCCAGAAAAATTTGCATTTCGAGCTCGTAGTCACGTACCGGTTACCAGCTTCTTCCGATTTTATTCGCGGGGGGTTGCTCTGCGGAGCCGCGAGGTGTTGCCTGTGCAGGGTCGAAAACGGGGGTGGGAAATTCGTTTCGTCTGAGTAATTCTGCGACTGCACTTCTGTACGCGTTCAACGATCTCCGGACGTCGTGAAAGGGAAGATCGATGCGAGAAATTATGAGCAATGGGGAGATTTATTATGTCTTGGATTATGCCTGCCAGTTTGAGGGGTGCTTTTGTAAAAATTTAGACGTTAATCAGTGTTCTCAGGTAAAATGTAAAATTTTAGAAAAATAGAACGGAGAATAGGGTTTCGATTTTATTCCCCTTAATCTCGTTAGATGGAAATTAACCCTCTGCACTCGACGATTTTTTCGTTATACAAGGGTAGCGATTCAAGGATTTTTGACAATATTTCTTGGAAGAATAAATGAGAAATTGTAGAATAATTAACACGTAGAATTATTTAATTTCGATATTATTTTTAATTTAATATATTAATTAATATCGGTGTTCACAATTTTATTAAATGGCGACTGAATGTCGTCTCTCGAGTGCAGAGGGTTAAACATTAGATACAGTGATTTAAAGAAGAAAAATTATATTTTTGGATTTTCTTCTCGATTCTGGTAATCTCTTATTACAATAACAGCATAGGTAAATGGATCTGTTTCATCCAATGTTTGATTACCCGAACGATATTGTTGGATGAGAGGAAATAAACATTTCGTGTACCTGCGTTACTCGTATATTTCCGTACATGAAGCAGGTTGGCTCGGTGCTCGATGTAAACATCCTGGAATCAAAATATATGTAAAATATTGACGCGGATCGGAGGATATTGAGATATTTCCTCGTCAAGTATATTTAATCTGGAGATACGGGCTGAATTTTATTTTATTTGGATTTATTATTAGATCGATCACTCCAATTTTATCAACTTTTATAATGATCAATACACGTTTCTCTTTTCCCTCGTTTATAATTTCATAAATTCAATCTATAAGCAAATCTTTCGTATCACTTCACACGTAAATATTAGCAAATTCTACTTATAAATATTACGATATTGCAAATTTTTATAAAAGCAATTGTAACATCAGATTTTGAATTTTTATTATTATATAACACTCGCGGTATGATATAATAAATTTCTGTTATCGTAAAATAATTATAATATCACGATATTATGAATTTTTATTGGCACAAAGTAATTCCAATATTATAAGCTTTTCATATTTCTGTTAACTCTTCACGAATTAAATCACGCAGCTATTTAAGCAAAGTTAATCATGCTAGTTGCGAACGTTTATTCGCAACGGATATAAAAAGAAAAAGAGGAAAATTCGTCATTTGATCTTTTATCCGATATAAATTTCCCCAACAACTTCGTTGGAATGATAAACTGACCTGCCCCGGAATTTGAGCACCTCTGTATAACGGAGTAGAGTTACATCACGGTGCGATCGTACACGTCACACTATTTTTAAGAAATAATACGTACATTTTTCGCGTAAGCGATATCGTTGGAGGAAGAAACTCGATCGGCCGAGTGGTGGATTCAGCATAGGGAACAAACCGAGCATTCATGCTCCTAGTTGCGAATTCTGAATTCTCTGGTCGTATACTCGCACGTAATGGACGGTGATAAAGAACCACTTTGGTCCGACAGAAAAATCTGACGTAAGACAGAAAACGAATGGAAACTGACTCGAAGATACAGCAATTTCCAGATAAGAAAATAGATAATTAAATTTTCGCAATTATTATATTCCTTAATCAGTTAGATCGATAAGGATGCACAGTTTATATGGGACTATTATTGAGCGGAAGAAAGGATAAGAAAGTTGAGAATTGGCTAGGGAGGGTGAAATGGAAAAAGAAAAATAGTTAGGGAGGCTAGAACTTAATTAGTGGTACCAAAGAAATGACGGCAATACGAGATAGTTCCTTTAGGTTAGGCAATTAAAGCATAAGATAAACGTCAAATAAGGTCAGGATAAAGGTTAGGGTAATAAATACAGTATAGTGTAGGAAAGAGAAGCGGAGTGAATGAGAGAAGTGAGTGTGTGAGGCTAAGAAACAAGTAATGTAAACCAAGTCCACTTTTCTTGGCTGCGAAGCCGAAAAATAAAGATCTATCTATCTATCTATATAGGACTATTATTGAATCCTGTTATTGATCCAGGAGTGAGAATAAATTTCGTTGTAAATTAGTTTCTTGGAAAAAAATTGGAAATTTCCGTTTAGTGATTCTAGGTAATTTTGGCAGTGGCTGTTGGAACTAGAAAGACTGTTTACTTTATTTTCGGATCTACTAAATAAGGGTAGAAATTTTAGTTTTTTTCGCAATTCGCCGAATCCTGTTTATTTAACTGAAGTATGAAATTTTGTCTCAAATTGCAATTATCGAATTTCGATTGCAGAAAATTTCGATTACAGATGGGTTCCAGGGTTAAACATTAGATATGAAACACTATTGTAAATTTACGAGGTAGGATAATGTACGTAACTCGTAATTACTCGAATTAAATAGACCTATTTTCCATCAAATATGAAAACCACGATTACAAGTACTTTTTTTCGAGCATTATCAACATCAGTGGCAATTCTCAAATGACATGATTAAATCATTGCAACATCAAGATACGCTGCATATTAGAATATCTAATGGCAAATAAATTACCGTTCACTTCTACACTATCTCATTCTAATTAGTTAATCGCCCGTCGAATAGACCACTTGTTCGTATAAATAACACAGATAGCTAAATTCATTTTTTAGAAAATCAGAAATATCGATTTAATAACTAATTTAATTAGAATAAATCTAATCTGCAATTCGAGACTAATTAATCCACTCACTCGTAATGAATTAAACTGCTAAAGGTAGGTAAAAGAAAATAAAATGGCGTATATGCAAAAGATAAATCTTTATTGTAAGACATATACGTTTGATAAATTATTTTATTCGAAAGTTGACATAGTAATATAGTCAAACGTTCAATAATTAATCGCTATTTTTATAGAAATGAACAAAAAGGTATTCCGCCATGAAAAAGCTTCCAAGCTTAATTAGTTATATAAAGAATCACATAAAAACACCCTAGAATATATATATAAAAAAAAAGAAGAAGAAAAAGAAAAAAAATCACACACCACAAAATATGGATCATTAACCCTTTGCACTCGAGAGGTGACTCTCAGTCACCATTTAATCAGATTCTAAAGAGCGACGTTAATTAATATATCAAATTTAAAATTACGTAGCGATGTGTGAAATGTCGAAGAAAAATAATTCTATGTCTTAATTTGCATATGATTTCTCATTTACCATTTTAAAAATATCGTCGACTCTATGACGGAAAGTCTTCGAATTACTATTTTTCTGTAACGAAAAAGTCGTCGAGTGCGAAGGGTTAATATACTCTTGTCGCTAATAATGATCCAATAGTCGATGTGACGTAAAATATACAAAGTTCCTCAATTTGTGCACCCATTTGTACACTCGTTCACCAGTCTTCGAAGTCGCAGATACTCGCAGCTTCCGGTTCCACTCGATAGTAATAGCCATAGAACGGAGGGATGTTCCATGATTTCGCGGAAGCAGAAAATCATTCCATCCTTCGCATTTTTGCATTTTCCGAATCGTGAAATCCCCTCTTTACTGTCTCGTACCCCGGATTGAATGCAGCTTTAGCGTTAATTCAACTCCGGCGAGTGGCGTCTATACGGGCAAACGGGGTCGCATATATTTGTCTCGATATGCATATACGGCCAATAGCATTGACCCGTGAGTATTTACTTGGCTGTTATAATTACCTTAATATATGCCTATTATTCGTAATAACACGTTACCACGGAGAAACCATCATTATGGGACCTTCTTCAGTTTTCTTTTACATAACGTTGCAATCGGCACGATTTTCCACGCACACCCTTTTCTCCATTTTCATTCACCGGGGCCATTATTACTCGTAGTTACGTTTCCATGTATTCCTTTTTAACTCGTGTCCCGGGAAATTAGCTCTTTTACGCTACTTAACGCGCGAACGTGCACGCTCCCGCGTTTTCCTCTGTTTCCTTTTCACCGTTTTTTCTTTTTTCCCCCTTTTTTGCGTTCGTCGACGTTGAATTTGGTCCCGAGCAAACAAAACACTTGACTCGTTCCGAAAAGCTGCAGTTTTCGGTCGGTTTTTTCGGTAGAGACGTTCCGAAAAGGCTGTTTGAAGTCCAAAACGCGCAACGGTGTTCGCGAGCAATGAACATACCGGCGAGGAGAAAATAACACGGCGATGATATCGACTTTTTAACGTTTGACAGCGTGGAAAATAGAAATCGAATGGACGGATAATAGAAAACGACGACCGTTTTGATGCACGGGACGCTGTCACGGGTGACAGGCAGAAGACGAGTTAACGAGAATCGGTTAAACAGAGTTAAAGGTGAAATCGAGGTGGAAAAGTTGATAAAGAAAATGGACGCTTTTGTGTGCGAGTTATTGATAAAAATCGAGTTAATATTCGCGATTTGTACCGTCACGCCGTGAACTGGTTTAAAGCTTCGCCGTGTTGGCCGAATTTTCGCCCATAATATCATGCACCGGGGCGTGTACAGAGATTCATTAAATTTTCCGATCAACGTCTTTTAGTATCGCGTTGATTTTGAAATTAATGCTTGAAAATTTCGCGAAATTTGCTGCTGCAATACTTTATCATCCTACGAAATATTCGACTATCTGAGCTACATCGGAATATGAGGTACACCGCTGTGGTCATAAATCATCTGGAATATAAAATCCGCGTGCTTTTTAGTCGAATACGCTATAATATGAAGCTCGCATAATGCCTGATCCAATTACAGATTGTTCTTAATGTTATTCCAACAGCTACTAACGATATTGAAATCACCCTTGCTGCGAGTAGAATTGGACAATAGTATTTTACACCCTTTTTACGAGCAACAAAATATATTTATGTAAAAATATTTAAATAATAAATTATTTGAAACGATAAATCCATTCTCCCTTTTCAGAAATATTTTCTCTCACTAATTCTTATTAACGATTATATTTCGATGTTCTCTCTTTGATAATTCTCAGACAATTGTTTCATTCTGTCACATTCTTCTGTACATATTTTCAAACAACATTCACATCATGCACATATTTATGTCACAGATTGTATAATTATAGAGAAATTCACTTATTCAACCTCACACTTGCATCCCTTAGTGTATACCTGAATTCAGGAGCCTTGGCTGCTAATTTTGTGATTATTAGAATTCTGATAGACGTTTGAGTACTATAAATGTAAAACACTTGGGTAAATAGTTGTACAATAGAGTGGCCACATTCTAAGAATCATACTTTTTCTAAAATCCTGATCAAAAGCACATCTTGGATACGTTATTCGTTCATCGCACGTGGTCGTTTTAAAAATTAACGTTCTCGAGACGTCAAGAATTTTGCAATATTGTTTAGAATACTGCAGTAATATTGCAATCTGTTTCATGTCTATGTTAAAGGGCTAATCTAGAATTTTCTGAAACGAAAAGAGTTGTACGATATTTTTTCCAACACCCCTATTTTATTTCACTATACTCAATACCCTGTCCCACACTGAAATCAAGACAGATTGCTTCGTTCTAAAAGCGGCGATAATTTTGCAATACTTTTTCACCGTTTCTACCCAATTTTATTCGAACGTCAGAGAGTTAATATCCCGAACAACCCCAAGATTGAAACAAATCGGTCTCATTCAATCCCATTCTCCGGCTACATCTAACACGTAGCTTCCCCATGGTGCTAACAACTTCAGGTCATGATAGAATAAAATGGTCATCCGTTTCAATCCCTCTGGTGCGTGATCAGAGCTGGTCCGTTTACAGTCGCCTTTAAAGGACGAGATACCGCATTGTCGCTGGCAAATCGTGCCAATTCGAAGTTCTGCCTGCGTGTGCATGCATTCACACGTGCCAGCCTCACACGCGTGTGTTCGTCTGCATGGTTAGTGTGTGCACAGCGCGAAATTACTGTCGTCGGTTTATCCGTTTTGTCTTTGACGCGTAATACATACTAAGCCGTACTCGAGACAGGCAGACAGACGATCGTGTTCGTCGGCTCGCGTATGATCGATGCCGGTGGATTTGGAACAACGGGAATTACCGTGGACCCACGTTGTCCCAAGTATTTCGCATTTACGCCAATGCAACAGTTACCCTTTCCACGGAATTAACTGCAAGACTTCGATGCCGGAATTTCCATTGGAATTCAACCCTTTGCACTTTTATTTATATTTCAGAAGGCTACCAATCAACTCGGAATTTTTCATATTCGAAATATTCTAATTTAGAAGATATTATAATTTAATTTCTCGGTTTTGGTAGAAAAAAATTGGAAAAATACACGAATTTAGCACTAGATTTACAGAACCCGTCAATTTGACGGAAGGGTTGCTCCAATTATACGATGGTAACAGATTTAGTTAACTTATATTAGGACTGTTAGTATAATATAATTGCTTTTAAATTAAACTAATCGTTAAAAAATAAGGCTACGTGGTTTTAATAATTGAAAATTTTTTAATTTCTAAAATAAATTTATTAAGAAATTTTAATTTATTAATTAGAACAATTTTAACTATTTCTTATTCATTTCGAATTAGACTGTTATTATAATATATAATTGCTTTTAAATTAAACTAATCGTTAAAAAGAAAGGTACGTGGTTTCCTTTACCTGTCAATTTGACAGGTGTCCTTAGAAATAGGTATACAGATAGCGTCCGTAAACCTAGTGTTAATATATGTATCATAATAAAATATAGAATGATGACTATATGGCAACATACGAGTGCAAAGGGTTAACACTAAACCTACCAAGGTCTAAGTGACCGTTTTCAAAACTGTCATACAAAATTCCACATTCAACGTGATCGTCTTAGTTACTCCTCTTGCCGATTTTATTGTGTAATGTGCATATAATCATTTCTCCAATCTCTGTTCTATTTTTTTATAATTTCTAATTCTTTTTTATTCGTCATTTGATCGTGGTAGGTCGAAGTAGGTTCCTCGTTTCATCGACTTTCCTAGCTTTTCTCTTTCATTTTATTTCTATCGTCGTTTCCATCCGGACACGACGTTTCGTTCCACGTCTCTGACGATGAATACGTAATTTTCTAGTCTTTTGTTACTTAATATTTCGCTTTTTATAATTTTTCGTTTTCAGTCTTTCCTTTCATTTTTCGGTCCAAGTGAAAGAGCAAAAATCGTTAATCACGTTTAGATGGAAACATTGGAATGTTTGCCTTTGTAATTAATTCGTTCCTCATCTATTTAGTTTCCTTTATCGTCCATTTTTATCGAATTTCGTGCTTTATACAGTGTGTATATTTGGATTTCGCTATGCAAAGGGTTTGGAATATTGCGTATTGTAATTAGGTCTGCCTCAGACTGGAATCAAATTTTCGTCTCGATTGTTCTCGGATTCTTCGGGTTTTCGGCATTGTTCTTTGAATTTTTCAGTGGTATTTTTGTAATACTTTATTTTAACTCGAATAATTGTTACGGGCATCGTAATATTAATATCGATATTCAAACACTGTTCTGCGAATTATTCTAAAAAGTTTATTAATGTCCACATTTAAATTTAATTAGATTCTTGCATAATTTATTATATATTTTTCTCATATTTTTTAATCAATTTTTAATCTCATTTCAGATTATATTACGCTCTTTTATTTTACGATTATTGTTCCACTTGTAGGTGAAAATAGGTTTTGAAAATAATGCAAAAGTGTATACCAGAATACGAAGAATACCTCGGTCGACTAATTTCCCCATAGCAGTCGTTGTCCGAAAACCTTAATTATCCATGCATTTTCACGAGACATTATATCAAAGCGATAAATTTATTCAGTATATCCAACGTAATCGCACGGTGAAAAGCGCACGTATAATTCAGAAATACGGCTAGCCAGAACTGCACGCTATTCGTCATTCTAATACGAGCAAAACCTGTGCAATAATTTAGTCATAATAAACATAATGTATAGACAGCTTAAGCTTAGACGCTTATTATTAACATTGTCTGCGAATTTTTCAGGTTTCAATAGCTTTTCATAGCAGATCATTTTTCCATCTGCGACAGCGTCACTCTGAAGTGTCAGCATACCTCATTACGCGTTCCACAATCAGCACATTTAGTTAACCTAATGCCAAGCAAGCCGAATAATCCTGTACACAAATCACTCGACCTCTGTCAGCTCATTAGCATTATAAACATGCCAATAATTTACATCCATCAAGATATTTCACATTCGCTGTATTCTATATCGATATATTTTCTTTCCTCGAAACAACCACGAGTCACGTTTCACTGAGGATTTGTACCAGTCAGTATCTAGTATATCAAGATCCAAATAGTTCAGTAACCATCAATAGTCTAGCAGGAGTCTCAAACTTCTTATCGCCTAAATTATAACATAAATATCTGCCGGTATAAATAACCTAAAGCAGTGACTATATTTCGTTCAACGCTGTATAAAAATTGGAAACTTAACCCTTTGCGCTCCAGAGGCACCCTTCAGTCGCCATTTGATAAAATTTCGAAGCCCGATATTCATAAATATGTCAAATTTCAGACAATGAACGGCATGTAATCGATATTAATTAATATGTCAAATTTAAGATAACGTAACAATGTGCCAGATATCGAAATCAAATAATTCTACGTATTAACCCCTTCCCGTACTTCAACGAGTCTGACTCGTGACGAAGATTTTGGCCCAAACACGAATATCACGAGTCACACTCGTGAACACAAAGTCGGCCCAAACATGAAAATCACGAGCCAGACTCGTGGATAGAACATCGGGCTAAACGTAAATATCACGAAATGATGTTTTGCCAGTTACAATCGTGATTGAATTTCAGTTTCTATCAGTACATCACGAGAGTTGGTCAGGATTCTTATAATCTCTGTTACAAAGCAGTTGACGCCTATCGTTTGGACCCAGATTTCGTCGAGCTAAACAGCATGGGAAGGGCTAATTAATTATTATCCGATTTCTTATTCTTGCTCAGAAAAATATCGTCAACTTTGTAACAGAATATCTTTGAACTCCTATCCTTCTTTGGCCAAAAAATCGCCGAGTGCAAAGGGTTAATTCCCTATGGTCCAAGTCTCATTCGACACCTCATCCTAACTACTTCATAGCGAAGAATCTACTCGAAAGCACTTCAAACTAAAACTCTGTTCTTATCGAGACTCGAGGGCTAGACGTACGATATCCCTATCCCCTGTTTAGCCATGTCCGACTCTGCGTGACTCGGAGCTGTACACAGGAATAACCCTTTTTAGCAAGCTTCTTGCATTTCCTACCCAGGCACATGCATTCCATCTACAGTAATTTCATCGCCAAAGACGCGTCTCTCTAAACTCCAAACCATATACTACGCGCTTTGTTCGCGCTGGCTAGCACGGTGGGGGTGGAAGCTCTAGCCAGAGGGTGCGAACCAGGGACGAGTCACGGAATTAACTAATGCCCGGTCGCATAATGCGCCCGTAATTTTGGCCTCTACCGACCGTTATAACGGCGTGCTGCTCGCTTTAAAACGGGTCCGGACTTTATGGGGGTTGTCGTGGACGAGGGATGCGCACACCTGCACGGAACAAGGTGCCGAGGGGTGGCTCGTGGCGAAACCGGCAAGCACGGAATATCGGTCGATCGGTGGCGCGTGAATGGCGACAAAACGTGCGGCGATTGTTCCCCTTTTGCTCCTTTTTTCCAGCCATCCGCCCGTTTCGTTTTCGCCCCCTTCCCGTCCCCTTTCCGCCCCCGGCCTTTATCCACCGCTAGGGGTAGCGACTGATCAGATTTTACGCCGGAAATAGACTATTTTTGACCGGCGCGGCGAATCGACAGCTCTCAGTTCGTTTATTCCGGACTGAATTTCGGCTAGCATCCCTCTGACGATGGCGCCGGTGTGTCCTGTTTGCGTCTACCCTCTGCAAATTGTGTAACGTGTAATTGCTCGGTATTGTCGCTCGCGCCAGTTACGCCTTCGATGGAAAATTAATGGACACGAAGCGGACTCAATTAGAAATTACCGGAGAAGAGTAATACGAGGGTGTCGTCGTTCCGACTGACGCGTTGTTTTTGATCAAACTTGGCACGAGTCGTTCGTGTCCTCGCATGATTTTCACTCGGACGAAACGGGCAAAATATGTGGTTTAATGGAGTCGCGGTCGAGCTTGTTAAATTAACTCGATTGGTTGAAAATTGTGCGGCGAGGTAAAATTAAACGGATGAATTAAAGGGACCGACCGTTTGGGAAAGTTGGTTCCCCCTGACTTTGCGCGGATTGCACAGCTGTCTCTGTGTTGTGTCATTAAAAATGTAGCTGCTCCACTATGGAGTATTTTGAAAGGAAAAATTAGTGTACCTGATCGATTGTAAATATTGTTTTACTTAAACAAGTATAGCCTATTTAATTGTATAAACATTTGTAGGAACACATCCCAGATGCGGAAAGCGAAGGTTCCTTGTATATATTTTCGACTCCTTTGCGACATCGAGGGTTCCGCGTCAATGGTGGCCTAGTTTATGTCTTTACGACCAGGGCCCCATGACTCGCGGACCACCTCGACGCCTAATGAGCAGCGAAAAAGAGTCGGTTCACTTACGCCTTTCTAACGACACGAGTCTTTCCCGAAAAGGTAGCCTTCAGTTTTCCGCATCCGGCCCCCCGCGCATAATAAAGTCCTACTCAGGAAACGCAGTGCTTTTTCTCACTAAAAACCACTCGTCCTCCACCTTTACGTTTCTTTCGTTAACTGTGTTTAGCTGTATTGGGCTTTTGGGAGCCAATAATTTCTCTTTCCCATTTTTTGAAATCGGGTGACATTTATTTTTTGTCCTCTAGATAACTCGCCAAAATTAATAAGATTAACACCTTTATATATTTTTTCGCATTCGTGAATAATAATTGACGCATAAATTATTATTCGTGTACGGGAAATTTAGGAACACATGGATAATTCTGTTATCGATAATAAACTACTACACGAGTAATAAATTCGTAATAAAAAATAAAAAATATAAAGCTCTAAGCGAAATTTGCTTTTCCAAATTTACCCTCTCGTCTTAATCACAATGATTTTGATAATACGGATTACCGTTGAATGCCCTGAACCGGAAACAGCGGGAAGGGTGAAAATTGGACACAGTGGTAGGTTGGTGATGGTAGCGAGATGTTTGCATAGAAGGGATAGAAACGATGGATAATTCGAGCGAACTGGTTGAAACTGAAATTGATTAAGTTCTAGGTTTTCGCGTTGACTCTGTATTAACGTCGAGTTAGTATGAAACGGAAGGTAGCATTATTAAATCGAGTAATTTCGCGGTAATCCAGAAATAGTTTTCATTCGATTCTCGCAAATGCATCTTCGGAATTTCCTTTCTATAAAATACCTTACCCCTCTCGTGGAGTAATATCAATTTTTATTCCTTTTTAATCGCATTGCCATCGGAGCCAGTTCTATCGGATTTAATAGTCACGGTGTCAGGAATAGATCAATAGCGACGATCCTTTAATCGTCGAGGGTATCTGTCATGTTTGAGCGTTTGAACAGCAGAGAGATTCTTTCTAACCGAAAAAAGAAGAATATAAACCCAGCGGACTTCCCATTTCCCAATTTACACAGGATCAAAAATAAATATTGTCGAAAGTTGGATGGAACACCGGAGGGAAATAATTGGCTCGTATTTCGAGCGGGATCTGTCTCGGAACCCTGTGTGTACACCTCATACATTCGATATTTCGCGGTTACTCTTCTCTCGTTCCGTTCCCTCTTCTTGGGAATAGCGGTTCATTTTGCCCAATTATAAGTTTCGGTACCTATTTCCCTTGAGCACATTGGTCAAAATCAAGCTTGGTACAATAGAGGAAAGTCGGATTAAGGACGGGCATGATTTCATCCGTTAGCTACATTCTGCACCTGGCTCGCAATTGCTGAAGTACAGGGTAATTAGTGTCGTTGCCGGAGAAGTTTTCCGGGCTGAAGTTGCCGCGAGCGTGCATGTTCTCGCATACGTTAATACGTTTTTATGGAGATGCACATTGTTCAAGATGGTATTCTCATCGTGTCGGAGTTAAGACTTTAATTAATGTTGGCTTCCCCCATCACTGTACTCTTTCCTCCTATTCGTATTTTTATCCCGCGCGTTACGACGTCGAAATAATAATTTATTGCACCAGACACGGTTTTATACAGGCAGCGAGTCGTTTCTCTATCGTTGTATCTTTTCTGTTGTTAGAAGTTTCGTGTTCGGTTATTGGAGATTATTTTTCTTCTGAAATTTCAGCCATATTTCATTCCAAGTTTCGAATATTCCTATCCCATCGAAAGTAGGAATATTTTAAAATAGGTTTCATTCGAAGTTTCAAATTGGACTTGTAGAATGAAATAAAAATGGTAACAATATCGTAGGAATATTTTAAAATACTTTCAGGTAACGTAGAAATATTATCAGAAGAATTGACATCAAATTGGGGGATCAATTCTCTTGGTGACGACTTAAAATGAAAAGTACCGAACGAAATTGTAATTTGGCAAGATTTGATAAAGAAGTATATTACGAAACGTAGTTTTAAATAGTCATTAGAAAAGTTTGTACCCTCGCTGAGCGGGAAAACAGAGGGAAAGGGAAGAAAAACCGCGGAAGATGGAACCGAAAGATAGGTTGCTTCTAAAAATTGCAGCGAGTACTCTCGACGAAATTAATACACGGTTTTCAGAGAACATCAATCACTCCTACCCCCGTCTACCATTTCGCCCGCTTCATTTTAACTTCATCGCATTACGCCAAAGATAATTACTCGCCGTGCCGAGTCAACGTTCCCACACGAAGCAGCAGCGTAGTCCGCGGTTCGTTCTCCTCGAGCGATAATCGAGAATCAATTTCACCCCCACCGGGTCGATCCCGTTCCGCCATCGCGCGTTGCCGAGACTAGGTCTGTCAAAAAAGACAGGTGGATTAATGACGTCGGCAGACGTCGGAAATTATCGAGCACCCGAGAAAAAAAGGGCAGAAAGGAGGACCAGACTTCAGCCGTGTCAATCGTGCCTCGACAAATACCACTGGCCCGTTCGACCCTCCTGCTCGATTTTCCTCCGCCTCACCCCTCGTTTCTTCCTTCCGTTCTCGTTTTTCCACCCTCCTTCCTTCGCAGAGAGACAGTCAGACCTGGCAAACATTAATTCCACCGGCCGCGGAAGATGAAGCACCGCCAGGGTACGATCATTAAAATAACGAGCGAAAGGATCCTCTGCTGGAGGAACTCACCCTCCTGGACGTCGGACGCCTCCTCTCGAGTAGCCGGGGTTCAGTTGGAGCAGTGGTACCAGGCACGGGGTTGTATCGTGGAAACGGATAGTCGAGGAAGAGTCGGCGACGCGACGGGTGCTAGAGGGAACGTAATAAAGGGTGGTTCGGCTAATCTGGCTGCGGGATCGATGCTGGGTCTAGGGGATGAAAGTCGGCATTCGGTGTCGTCTTCTCTACGTTTACACTTCGCTAGCGGTTTTTACGCTTCGTTATCTGGCTGCCTTTCGTTACGTCCGCTCCCGATCGTTTCTGTCACTGATGCGAAGCGAGACCTTTGAGGTTGTCGGGGTTGGGCTTGAGTTTTGCGGTGTTTCAGCTGTCGTTTGGCTTACGTTCGGAGGCTGGTTTAGGGACGTTTTCATGATCACGGTGAGAGAGAGTGGTTTTGGGTATGCTATCTTGGGATTGGGGGATGAAAGGACAAGCCTGTGACGGTTTGATGGAAGAAATTATTTAATCCAGTAGTGTAGGGGTAATATTTGATTAGCAAATATGAAGAATAAGGGATGTTATTTTATTCTAAAATATATATTTATTACGAGTTAAATCAGACTAAGAGTAGAGGACTAGACTGATTGTAGGGATCTTCCCTACGTCTTTGATATCATGCTGATCACAGGTATATCCTCGTTGTGGTGGTGGAATTAGAAGGGATGCATATACCCTAGCAGGCCCTGTCTTATACTGGGATACTATTGGAAGGACGGGAAGTTATATATATAGGATTTGGAGGTTTTCCGAGGACATGATAATCTGATCTATGATCTAAAAGCTCCGTAAAGAACTGTCTCAAGACAGCCCTTGTACCCTTATTTAAATCTAGCAATCTCTCTTCTTTCACATGTTGGTTTCCTTTCTCGCTCACTCATAAACATCACGTCCATACAATCCTTGCACACGGTCACTTGTCCTTCTACATGCACTCCAGATATTATCCTGAACATTCGATCTGAACCCGAAGTTGCTGTTTATTATCCATCATCAATCAGGTAGGCCCAAGTGTTCCCTTGCACTCACTATGAAACCCTAGTCATACAGTAGATCAAACCCTCATCCTACAGTAGTGTAGTATATTTTCGAGATTATTATGGCTTTGCTTTTGAGCTTCGATTATTTTAACACTAGGTTTACGGATACTATGTATATACCTATTTCTAAGGACACCTGTCAAATTAACAGGTAAAGGAAACCACGTGCCATTTTTTTTTTAACGATTAGTATAATTTAAAAACGATTATATATTATATTAACAGTCTTAATATACGTTAACGAAATCTGTTACCATCGTATAATTGGAACAACCCTTTCATCAAATTGACGGGTTTCGCAAATCTAGTGTTAATATTGTCGAATTATTCAACATCTTATTGTTTTTCTTTCTTTTTTAATTTTATCTTGAAACGTTTCGAAGTTATCGTTCAATTTTCTCGATTACTCTACAACCCTGTACTATTTGATCCAAATACAATTTCACGAGAAATTTTATGACAGGTACCATCTATATAATATCGAGTCAGACGTTTATCCGAGCATCGTAAAATCGTGGATGTAACGCGCACGCGCAGTTGGAGGAATCAAATTAAACCGATGGAACTCGTACACGGTTGGCAGAAAATAGATGAGAAAAGTAATCCCTGTGACCAGGTCCGATCTGACTTACTAGCTTGCGTTGGACACCCAGATGCGTGCACCTATGTCGGTATTATCGGTATCTCGTTGTTCGACGCTGAAATCGCGAAACGACCATGAAAAAATATCGAAATCGTTTATCTTGTTTCGAATCGCGGATCGTGTTCGCGAGAGGGTAGAAGGGCGATTTGGGAAAAACACTCGATAATGCGTGCTCGTCGCGATGAAAGGTGTAAAAATGGCTGGAATAACGCGCTGTCGATGGCTCGATTATTTAAAGCGTCGTTCATTGAAATCTTCGTGCGGCAGAGGTGCATTTAAAAAGTAGCGGGAGACGAGTTTATGTCGGTAATATTATACAAATTTTTATTCGTTTATTTGTTCCTCCATTTTCAAAAAGACATTTTTATGACATCGTACAAACTTCCCTGCCGTTATTTATTTTAATTTTAATACTACTGTCGTGGAAATATCTATGTCCTTTTATTCCTCTATTTATTTTTTATAAATTAATCAATATGTTTATTTATTATTACATTACCGGACCAATGGTTTCTTGTTTACTATAGGAAAGCAGGGAAAATGGATTTTTATATACAGCTATAAACACGTTGTTTTAATATGAAATTTAATAGACCGAATAAGGGAGAAAGAACAAAATAAATTAAAAACTTGTTAATTGAATAATTAGGATCTGTCGGATGGTAATGGATAAATGATTTGTCAGGTATTATAAAGTAACACGTAGGTGATCACCCAATGATTCACAATAAAAAAATTGTATATATTATACATATAAAAATAAATTTATAATTTAATAATTTGGCGAACTTTTATTTAAATTGTTATTTAAATTATATATTGTTTAATTTAAATTAGCTTGAACTTTCGTTGTATTTTCCTCCAACATGAACTATTTCTGTCATCACTGACGAGTAAGGGAGAAAGAACAAAATAAATTAGATACTTGTTAATTGAATAATTAGGATCTGCTGGATGGTAATACGTAAATGATCTATCAGGTATTAGAAAATAACACGTAGGTGATCATCCAATGATTCACAATAAAAGAAATTAATATGTTATACATATAAAAATAAATTTATAATTTAATAATTTGGCGAACTTTTTATCTAAATTGTTATTTAAATTATATATTGTTTAATTTAAATTAGCTTGAACTTTCGTTGTATTTTCCTCCAAAATGAGCTATTTCTGTTATCACTGACGATATTTGCAGATCGTTTTTGATTATTTCGTTCGTATCAAACCAAGGGACGTTCGCTATAGCGCGTCACACTTTTGCTGGCAATCTTTCTAATTTTTCTGTATCAAAATTCGAAGCACAGCCCTCCCTCTGGCACGAGAGAATTTTCAAATTCGCCGTCCACAAGGGAATCCGTACAGGCACCGAAGAAAATTACAAACCGCGTATCTTACAGTCCCCCTAATACCTGAATCATTATCCACGGCCAGTTATTGAAACAAACTTGCACGGAACGTACACCGATCACTCAGGCGAACAGATTACGCGGTCGAATTCAAATTGTATCCGAAATTTGTCGCGCGGCTGGTTCAATCGATACTCGTTGGTAAGTGCTTGCGCGTGTAATCTCGTTTGCCGCGCAATGATAGGGGACCGATGCCATATGGTTAACCGTTTAACCATTCAAATTGGTTAAGCGATTGCCGATTAATCGGCACAGTTTTCATCCGTTGCCGAGGAATTAACGTTTCACCCTGGTCGTTCCCCACGCCCAGCCCTCGTTAAAACGATCGATTTTTTCTCATCGAATTTGTCACCTGTCCCATGGATTGACACGCCTTCGAAGCGACCCCTGTCCGAACCCGATCCTCCGGACACGCTGTTTGAATCGGTGTCGTTTAATTCGATGTCCGGGATATCGATTTCTATTAAATTCGCCAGGCCAGAATTCTCCCCGGATGGCGGCTAAATTCCGGCGTCCAGCGAATCGTAGATCGCCGATCAGTCGCGCAATTACGAGGGAAAATGTATCGAAGGAGACGACGTTCTCGGTTGGAATAATCAATCGCGACAATTAACCGATTTGCTCGTTAAAAGGAGCCCGAGGGCGGGGATTCTCGGGAGAAAATGCAGGATTCGGCGCTTGATGAAGGACAGCTGAAAGTACTTAAAGGGACACAATCGAGGAATCCATTAGGGGCAATTACGTGTATTCCGGACGATGCGACGAAATGAACGACCGACCGCTTTTCTGCTAAATTTTTTTTAAAAGCTCCAAACCCCGCTTAATAGACACGGGCCCCTCGAAATTCGAGGACGCGGCAAATTTTCGAGGATACACGGATTCCAAGTTATTCTTTTCACCACGATATTTAACCCTTAGATCGCTATGGACGCATATATGCGTTGTTCAATTTTCTCGATCTTATATGTAATAGTATTACATGTAACTTTATGTGAGACAAATATATGTGTTTCTTAGCAACGGCAGTAAAAAAAGACAAATAAGAAACGCGAGGACGGGTTTATTCTTTTGTATATCTGTTCTGCGTATCATTAGTATAATGTATTAACAATATATTATACGTATAACAATATTAACAATATAAAAAATTTATCATATACAAACAAACTATTAATTTTTGTTTAGGTTTTGTTCCTTATTTTTATGTTAAGTTATATTGTATATTTTATTGATTCTAATAGATAATTGATGCTTGAAAATAACGTTCTTATATTATTTAACACGTTGAGTGCGGTGTCGATTTTGCTATACTTTCCGCTCAAGCGGCAGCGAGTGTGTACTTGATGCCGAGCGCTCAAGTATACTGAGGAGTATGAGCAGAAAATTACTTTGTTTCATTTTGTCGTTTGGACTGCGAGCATGGTACAGCCAATGCACAAATATACAAATTATAAACAGAGGATAATGAAGAGGGGAATGCCAGACAGGCAGAAAAGGCGATCACCAAGAGACGATCAGTCAGGAAAAGCCACGGAAGTGTAAAGATTTACTTTACCAGGGGGAATTAAATTTTTACAGTATATTAATTGTCATTGATAATTTAACCCTCGAGAATGCCAGTCTTACGCATCGATGTTGATCAAATGAAAAGTTCACTGCCAGGTCTTAAAATCCACGTCGTCCAAATGAAAAGTCTACTGTCAGTCCCTAAGGACTGACTCTGCCTGAACAGAAAGTTCACTGTCAGTCCCCAGGACTGACGTAGCACTCAGTGTGTTAACCTGTTGCTAAAGAATTACAATAATAACTTGTTAGTTGCGCCTTAAACAGTTAATCAATAGAGCTTGCACTAGCGAAAAGCATTCCGTCCACAGCGATTATAAGCGCTAAGCACGCACAGTCCCTCTAAGGTTTAACTCAAAAGATGCATTTAAATGTAAGAAAGGAAGAGGTATATGATATTCGAACACCTGCACACCCGCGTCACTCGTGTACTCACCGTGACAAATGCATCCTGAAATCTCGACACGTTTCCTTATTTCGAAACCGTGAGATCCATGGTATTCCATTGTCTCGAAGCGAAGGCAGCGAGCCGGCTCGAAGGTATGATGGAATCGTGGAAAAATCGCGACGCGAGTCGAGCAGGGAAATTGCGCAGAAATTCGCATAGATACCCCGTTGATCGCGCTCGATACGTTCTCCCCGTTCCAACCCCGTGCTCAATGGCGTGCTCTGTTTTCCGCGATGATACAGCGCGTTATTTAATAATAGTCAATCTCGCGGAAAATAGGGGCGAGGCGAAATTTACATTCAAATTCGGCTTCGTTTTCCGTTCTGATCGAAAATTATACCTCGATTACACCTACACACAGCCACGCGTGCATCTTCGCCGGTCCCGGCAAACTTTTTCGAGCATAGCCACACGGACACCGGCGAAACGAAATTTACTGCCAACCGAATTCTATCCTTTCCACCCTGGACCCGGTTTTTCCCCCCGACAACCTCCCGACCTAATGCTCCCCTGGCTTTCTCGCGATACGAACTCCCCTCTGCTTCTTATTGTTCCACGTGACAAATGCAAGTCTGCCGTGGAAGTCGACCGGTTTTTATTTCTAACGCGAAACGACAAACAGCCGAGCGAAACGGTTACTCGCGACCAGGGTGTAACGCGTTCAACCCCCAAATTACGTGGAATCTGGTGGGCTGCGGCGTGTACTCGCGAAAGGTAGTTCCTTTTTTCCTTTTTTTTTCTTTGTGTGGTCCAGGGCCATATTTTAGGTTCAATTTACGCGAGTAAGGGTGTTCTTGTTAGGCGTTGTTGCGGGATTCCGTGGAATTCTTTTGGAGGGTAGGTTTTTTCTCGTTGAGCGAGGTTAATTTATCGTTCTCCAATGTAGAAGTTTGGTTTGGATATGGAAATTCATGGTGTAAATTTTTGTAGGGTTTACAGAAAATTGGGAAATGATTGAATTTTAGTGTTGTTTTCACCCTTTGCACTCGAGGGCTCCGGAGCAGAGCCATTTAACACTAGAACTACCAACCTAGTCAAAATGACTGGTTCCAGGATTTTCTTTTTGCATTCACTGAACACAGGCACCTGCTTTAAGAATAAAATTGGTATCAACTCGTGTTAAGAAAGAACTGTAATCAATATATTCTTTCATATTCATCGTGGAAAAGGGCCGTAAAAGAGAAACGAAGTGAAAATGAGTGGTCAGAACCAAAAGTCTTCGTTTCGATGGATCTGCAATATTTTTGACGACCAAAGGGGTGAGGGTAGTTTTAACCCTTTGCACTGGAATAACGAGTCTAACTCGTCACAAGTTCTTGTCGAATATTATAATTATATGCTACAATTATCATACTACCAAAATTATATTTAACGTGTTTCAACGTTCCCAAACTTCGAAGATATTCTAAAATTTCGGTATAATTTTATCGCGAATGGAATACAGGTATAATGGTTAACTAAAATTAAGTACTTTTCCAATATAATTTAAATTGTTTTCAAAATTAAATCATGGTGCAAGGGATTAAGGGAAAAATTAGAGAAAACGAGGGGGATGATCCTCTCAGGATAGGAGTGTTGGGTCAGAGAAAGTCGATAGGAGAGTTTGCAGTTCTTTTTTCTTTTTGTACATACACATGTACTCACCATTGTTTAATCATTTGCTTTCTTTGTTTAATATTATTTTAATAATAAATATAGCTACATTAATATCCCGATTTCAAGGTTCGATGATATTATTTGGGGAATTCGTTCATCGATTCTTGATCGGAGTGCCTCACCCCATAGACTTTACCGTAACTTGTTCGTAACTGGGGCGCGGAGAAAAAATTCAGTGTTTCTGGATACAAAACACAGGAAACGCATTTCCGTGGTGCTTAATGATGACAAACGAGCGTGGTTATTATCATGGGGTAGTTCGTGGGTCCAACGACGGGCAAAAAACCATTCGTTCAAATTAAGAAGTTGATTCGGATTTAATGGTGTTTTGTTTAGCTAGTGGGAACAGGCGGATGCGTTTTTACCCCCACTCCTGGCATTTCGCAATTTCCTTTCCTCTTTTGTGCCACTTTTCCTATTTTTATTTGAATATGTTTTAGACCGCATCATCAAGCTCGAACGAAATCAGGTCGCTATTTTGCACGCTGATTTTCAATTTTGGCTCGTTTCACTTTGACGTCGTTCCTCTTTCTCGCAGAACACACAGATATTAATTATAGGTCAACGAAATGTTCTTCGTTTTTTATGTTGTTTGATATTTTCATAATACACACAGTATTCTGTACTTCAAAATACTAGAAAGTATTTGATCATGCTTGTGTAAAGAATTTTGCTTTTCAAATAATTTTTGTGGCGCTTGGATGAAATCGTTTGAAATTTATCGGTGATCAAAAGACGTTTAGAAAAATATTCCTCTTCGATTGCTCTTTTGTGTCGCGATAAAGTAGACTGCACTTAATATTAATTAGTACTTCAGCATTAAATAGGTCACTTCCCACAAACGGAATGTTCTCTCTAATTATCATAGAGTGAGTTCATGAATGTTATACCAAAATCTATTCAACCACAAATTCCTATTTCGAGAGCAGCAGTTTCAAACTTAATTATAAATGTATAAACACGTGTTCCTCTTTGAAAGAACAATCAAAATCGGCAAACTGTTTTTTACCTGTCATTGTTACGCCACAGTTGGCCGAAATTGCTTCATACAAATGAAATAATAAAAAATGAAAAAAATAAATAAATAAATAAAGCTTCTGTTAAACAAAGGATTGCGAAATACAACTCGTGTGCAATTAAAACCTGTCATCGATTGACATCGTTATTGGATCAGAGATTATATTTTGTCCTTTCACCATCTTTCTTTTGACCCTTTCTCAATTTGTCAATAAAACATCAAGCGATGTCAGGCAACTTTGATATTTCTTTATTACCATTTTATGCATTCACTGTACCATTATGTTGGGTTGGCAAGAAAGTAATTTCGGTTTGCATCAGTAAATAATTTTATGCTTGTTTAGTTATTCTTTTGTCAATGTTAGAATTTTTTTCTTTTCAGATGTGGTAGTCGATACCTTTAGGTTGCTATTTCGTGAAATTCCGTGTAATTTCGTTTATAACTGTCAGTTCACGGTCAGTCTTAACATGGAGTGCAAAAATAAGCATTTTCGACACATTTTACTTTTTTATTTTCATAAAGGCAAGAATGCGGCTGAGGCTCACAAAGAGATACGAGAAATTTATGGTGTTGATTGTTTAACAGAACGCACGTGTCAGAATTAGTTTAAAAAATTTCGTTCTGAAGATTTTTCACTGAAAGATACCCACAACGTTCTGGTCGACCTTCTGAGATTTACGCGCTTGGTTAAGTTTTTTGCGGATAAGGACCAGAAATTTTATGAGCGCGGGATCATGAAGTTACCAGAAAGATGGTAAAAGGTCATCGAATAGAATGGAAGATATTTGACCGATTAATGTTCATTTACTGTATAGAAAAAATTGAGTTTTATTTCACACTAAAAAACCGAAAGTACTTTCTTGCCAACCCAATAGTAGCATCAAGTACGATTACTTATAACAATTATTAGCCCTTAATGTTTTCACGTAATATATTTTCATTTATCTCGATCATAATCCCAAAAATCTTCGAAACTACCCCTCTGATTGACAATAAGAAAATATTTGAAAATATTTTCACATATCTTCCGTCCATTCCACATTCATAATCGATGCTAAATATCCTCTTACGATGGATTGCACATGCACGATTGATAAGAGAAAATATCTGCTCGTATCTATCCGAATGAAATTCATCTTCTCCCAGCGGAGTGATATACCAAGCACTCGATACCAGCGATAAGTCACTGGGCCTCTCGTCAGATGCATTACATGCTCTCGCGAGTATGTTACACGCATGTAAGCACCAGGGCAGGTGTGCATGGAATCGGTCTGCGCGATGTTAGCTAAATTCTCGTTACCCTGGCGGCCGTGTTGGCCGCGCGTAATCCGCTTTAATCCTCGCAAAAAGACGAGCGAAGGCTCAAGTGGATCAACCTGGCATTGCTCGGACGCGCAGTGGTACATCCATACCAGCGCCATTAGTCGGCGTCTCGATGTACGGGCTAACGTGGATTTATCAACGTTCCAGTTTCCTCGCGTGACACTGCGTTTCACGTTTTAAAGAATATCCTCAATCCTGGTCGCGTTTATTTCATAAGCAATTTGTTAATTGCTATTTAACGCCTGAGTATTTGGCTCGTCCGAAATTTGAAATAATACTACTTACCGAGTTTGCTCTGTTTCATTCGTGAATCGTAGCGCTTAGATCTATGGGGCATGTAGAATTTATTATCTATATCGCGTTGGTGTTTGGTTGATTAATTTGATAAATATTTCCCTCGTTATATTTTATTTAGAATTCGAATTCCCCAGTTTTGTGTGGTTGTCACTGTTACTATATACATTTCCCTAGGAAACTCGGAATTTATCATACTCTTCTAGGCCATCGAGAATCGTAGACGATAAAACTATAAATAATCGAAGTCACGCTTGCTTCGAATTTTTCTGCAAAGTTGACAATAGTTACGCGTGAATTTATTCGAAAAATTGTGTAACCTTCGTGGTAAATCAATGGATAGAAACGGTTAGACTATTAAAACTATTGTCAGACTTCTGTTCTATTCTTACGCATCTTTCACGTGGAAAACAAAATTCATATTTTCGAGTATCAACGTATTTCAAAAGATGCACACAGACTGCGTCCATTTTTTGTTTTTTTCAATTTATTTCGCGCGCAAAAAGTTACGAGCGTCCGACGAATTTCAGGAACTGTACACAGCGTAAAATTTTCAAGTCCAATATTTAACCGATATAAATTTTATATAACGGTGTATGTACCCTTTCATACACTCCGGTACTTGCACATTTCGCATCTGCTGTATACTCTTTTGCGCGCCAATGTTATTTATCTTTCTCTCGCGAGTAGGATTTATAATTCATCGGAGTCGTCGAAGCTCGTGGAATATATTTACATCTTAAACATCCGCGTTGACTTTTGTCATAAGCAATTAGAGCTCCAACCCAGGGACTGCAGTTTCTTTTCCTCGCTAAATTTAATTTTCCCTGGCCAGATAAACGTATCACCGGAGCTTATTTCACGCAGCTATTATTCATTTTTATACTTAATGTCGTATCGAATAAAGTTAACCAGGTGGCTGTCGAAGCGATACGCGATAAATTATTTGCACACGTTTTATCGCATCGCGAGTCTCGCGGTACTCGCCTTTGTCATTAACGTCTAACGTATCGAACGAGTTTCAGATGAAAAATTAATTTCTTCCACTTCACAATTGCGGCACGTTCGCCAGGTTCGATCGAAGGTAACGCGATTAGCTCGTGTCGGGGGTTTCAGCGAGGTCAAGATCGACTTTTCTCCACGTTGCCTTGTCTTTCGAAGAATAACATAACTTGCGCGGTGAACGATGGCAGAAGGGATTATCCCGAAGTGGCGTGCTGGGGAGCAAAGCGAAGTCGTCTGAAGACTCCGGAGAGTTCCTTTTTATTTTTATTAATTCCCTCATTATGAATTTTTCTGCAATTTTACGTAAACACGAGAGCCCATCGTGGAAAAGTTACTTCGGAAATTGTGTTACCGATGGAAAGTTCTTGTCGCAGACCTGGTATTGTTGTACTCCTACACAGGCACACTGGGACAATTGTGCTCTTTATTTGAAATTTGTCGTGGAAGAAAGATGTTTAAATGGGATTAATCAAGTGAGAATTAACTATATTTAATTAACGAACGAATTAGGTGTATTTATCGTGGGAAGAATCTTGCAACCAATAAATTTGGTGTAATTAAAGACCTAATGTTGCAGCCCTGGGAGCGCAATGTCCCAGGTCAAGTGGAGGACTGTTTTATGTCCTTATTGTCAGCGTCCCTTGACTTGTATATATATACTCATCGTCACCTAAGCCACCACTTGGGTAAACCGTAACAAGGACCAATATATCACCCTTAAGATAGGCACAAGGACCCAAATTACTTAAACTTCCACTACCACAGCAAGACGTCGAAACTAGTACACACCCTCAAGATCATACTATTATCATCAGGACCCATCATCATCATACCAGCAATCTACTATAGAACTCTCTGTAGTTTAATCATAACCAGGTCTAGCTCTATTAATTTAGAGTAGACCGTATCCCAGCAACATTGCTGCAACTGCGAAACTTCCCGAGCGGGACGCAACACCTAATTATTGTAGGAATGTTGAGTAGGCAACAGAATAAACAGTGACGTAAATATAAAAATTATTTATTTTAAAATAAAACTTATTCTACTCGTTAATAACTCTCGGCCGACTCTCACTCCCTATTTCTCAAAACTCTAAGACTGACTCTAAAACACAAACTCTCTCTGATTTTAAGACACTCTGACACAGTCTGACGCGCTCTGACACTCTCTGATCCTTATTCTGACCCTTCCGCGTCCTTGCACTCTTATTTAACACTAGAACTACCGATCTTTAATGGATACCTAACTATAACGTGCACAGATTATAATAATTTCCGCGATACGATGAATATGAGTGAATATATTGATTACAGTTCTTTCTTAACACGAGTTGATACCAATTTTATTCTCAAAGCAGGTGTATGTTTTCGGTGATTGCAAAAAAAAACCCTTGCATTCTGTCTTCTTTCATACCCACGCTCTCTTTCTCAATCGTCGGTTACCTATTCTAGGTATCGGTATCCTAAACACTCAGACGCAATCATAGACTTCCACTCGTTTATCGCATTCAGCTGTCATAAACATCTCTTACATTCGATCCTCTTGCACGCAGACACTTTCGTTCTAAGCCCTACATTATGAACCGATAGAGTTAATACTAGAATTGTCAACCGATAATGATATCTAGGCATAGTTAACGATGACTAAAATGGCACGATGAAAGTAAATAAATATAATTAAGTTCCTATCTCGACAGTAATTGAATATTAATTTATACCAGAAATAGCTGTACATTTTCACTATTTTCAATAATCCCCAGAAACCCAAATGGTCCTAGATTAATCCTTTTGGACTCCTTTGGTGCTTCGAATATCAATAGGCAATTTTAAAAAATTCACTTCTCCGTTTGAAAGTCGTTGCCATTTACGTCACTTTATTACGAACTTGATATCGACTATCGATCCTCTCTATTTTGCCGTTATAATTAGGGTGATCCCTGGAGTAAAAAGGTTCGAGTACCACCAGCGGAATATCGGATAACGCGAGTCAGTTTGCCAGAAGCGTCGTCTACGCTTCCTACGACGAAGCTTTTGCAGCTGGCACGCGGTAGAACCTCCAGCTGCGAAAGGGTTAAACGGAGGTTAATGTAGCGAATAAATGTGCCACTTTTCCGTTCGCGTGGCAGCCGATAAATCGCAAAATGGGACGGTGCCTATAGCGTAAACTCGTCGAACGACGTTTTAAAACGACAGCCGGATCGTAACCGCTATTAATCGTTCAATCGTGGAAACACCTTATCGTCCGTTTGCTCCATTCGTTGGCATTCTTCTTCCTTCTACATTATCGCTGTTTCCATTTCAGTGCTTGGCAGTTGTCGGAGCCAAGAGTGCGGACATGAAAGGCTGACGATGTGCGGAAGGCCCCTCGAGAAGATAAACAAAAACGACTTCAGCTTCGCTGTGACGAAGGAGAGTCTTCAGCAGATGTGCCCGTGAGTTTTTGAATTATCCTTCCCCCTCTTTTTTTATATTCCATTTTAATTTCCAGCCGCTTTTTCCCAACTTTTTATGGGGAACGTCTTTCGAGGGATTTCGAGAGGGATTTCTCGCGAAGAATATATTTTCCATTTTAAATCTCCATTGACATGGACTAATATTCTGTTCAAAATTTTCAAAGTATCACCAACACTTTATCCATCTTCCATGCAAATTCGTGGATTTTTCGTTTGACCATTGATCTCGTAAAGTTTTGCAGAAATGGAAAGCCAGGGTGTAATTTGGAATTAAGAAATACAGATTTCTCGAATATTTTATTTAAGATATTTAACCACTTGCGGTGACAAGAAATTCACAGACACGTGTGCTAGAATGATCCAGTGTTTCTGTAACAATTGCCTAACGACGTGTATACCACGTGGTTGGCGATTCTGTGACAAAAGCATTACGACGTGCGTGACACGTGTTTCCAGCGCAAGTGGTTAAAGCATCGTCGAAAGTATGGATTTTTCTGAAAACTCGTAATGTCTCGGTGACATTGTCTAATATATGGGTAGACTCATAGGACATTAGCTATTAATCAGTTGCAACGCGGAAAGGAATGAAAAATCTTCGTTGAAATTGAAATGAGTATCACGTGTCCGTGCATTGACGTGAACGCCGACTGAATATTTCAATCGCTGGCACCTTCTTCTGGTTTTCTACCTACGTAAATTCCTCTTTCAATATTTCACCTCCCTCTGAATTTTTTCTACCTCCGGACACTTTAAAGAATACTTTGGAAAGTTGGCTAATCGATCGCGAATCGCGAACGCGCCACCCCTGAAGGTAACCCCGACCGATTGTCGTTGGAATTTCCATGATGGCGATGGAGAGGAGCCGCTCTTGTGGCCGATCGCTCTAATAATTAAATCAACCAAGAGGAACTTTAATGCGACCTGAATTTTTCGCACGACCACTTAGCCGAATTTATCGTGTTTGTTTATTTTCCCGATCGAGCCGCTTTAGGAACGAGTTTCGGAGGTTGAAAGAGAATTCTAATAAGCCAGGTTCGCTAATTTGCTGGAAGTTAGAGGAACGGGTTGCTTCGAGATTTCTTTCGAGTTTTAAACAGCCTCTTAAGAGTTTCCAGTTAATTTTTGAGAAGTTTGATGATCAACCCTTCGCCGGAATAATTTTTATTCCCGTCTCTCCGCGTTGGAAGCTGCCTTCGAATTAATTCGAAGTGGAGATTCGGAATTTAAAGTAGTAAAGTCTGAATTTGGTATACCCCAAGTGTCTTCCACTATGGAAACGTGAGATTTGGGGTTCGATGATAAAATTCGCTTTTAAAAATATTCGAAGCGACGTTGGAAATAAAATACCCGTAATATTGCAACAAAATATTCCTATTTTTCGATTTTTATATAATTTCTATACACGATAACCGTAAAGAATGGTTATTCCTATAATCGAGAAGACATTCGAAAGGTCTGCAATACGTGAATAAAAAATAAATTTGAAATTTCAATTCCATTATATGATAATTATTCGAAAATTTCGTATGCAAATTTATGGTAACACGCATGCATATTCGAATGAAGAATATCGAGTAACTTTGTACTTAATTAAGTTTCAGTGTGTGCCATTTTGTATTGTAATTTCCTTCATTCTCAAACCATATTGGAGCAAATTCGCGTTGTAAGAATATCACGAGACCAGATATAGGAAGAGAACCCGAATAAAAGGAATTTTTATTAATATCAATGACAGGGTTTAGAAATATGGCGCAGGGAAAAGCGAACTGTCGAGTGCGTTTAACGTGTATTTCATTTTTACGGAGACAGGTCAGCGAAATTGATGATATTTCGATTCGAATAATTATTTATCCGCTTGTTTAACGGTCGTTTAATTGGAAGACATTCAGCGACAGATGCACCGCGTTTGATACATTGACAAAAAATTCAATACCACCTGGACGCTTGGGGATATATTTCTTTTTAATTTCGGGAAATCAGGATCAACCGATCGATGTTTAATTTCACCGACAACTTGCGTCACTGTATTCCTTCTTTTGGGGGGGGGGATTTTATTCGTTTATTCTATTTTTTATTTCTCCAATTTATTCGAATCGAAATACTGTCACGTTGCGAAAAATATTGCGCGTAGAGTCTGCAGAGGTTTGCGATTTTTCTTCCTCGATAATTCACAAATACGCGATTCGTTTGCCTAGGGGAATAAAATTATCGAATGTCAAATAGCACATAGCGAAGGGGAAAATAAGATATTTCGTGGAACAATCGAACAGCTCGGCGAGAATTGTTTTCTCTTTATTCGATTGGGGGGTGGTTTTTGTGGAACGAAGAGTCGATTATTTCCGAGGAATATTCCGGTGAAAATTCTTTTCGCCGAAGTTTGTTTTTCTTCGTCGATTTCGAGTTACCTGGCCTTCCTCCGTTGGTTTGAATAATGGTTCACGGGCAGTTCGCTTTCCGACCAAACGATTTTATCGAAAACTTGATTTCACTCGAAATCAGTTGCCCGCCTGAACCTGTGAATTCCTTCCGAGGTCGATCAACCACGTTTGCCGATGGGCATTCGATTCCCTCTGTCGCAAGAAAGTTGCAAATCGCTTCTCCAATAATGTTCCCCGAACTTCGAATAGCCTACAATTTTTGGAAATTAGATAGGCGCTAGACTGTCGTAGAATTTTTAATAACCGATCATCTTTCGTATCTCATATACCATAATCCTTTCGACTAATTCAGTATGGACCTAGCGTTAATTAAAAAAGAAGAAAAAAAAAATTCCATGGTGTTCTGACAATTAGGAATTAACCCTTTCGCGACGGCGCACCTGTAATATACTTCATCACTTTTCGCGACGGAGTGATTAACCATACTCCGCCACCATTTTGTTACTTCGCCTAATACCTGTACTAGCTTCATTTTGAGTTCGCTATTGAAATTAATCTATACATTACTAATACATATTACATATATATATTAGTAATTATGAAGTGTACTTATTAGTAATACATATTAGTAATACATATTAGTAATACAAATTAGTAATTATTAACCCTTTGCGCTCGACGATTTTTTGGCTAAAAAAGGGTACGAGTTGAAAAATTTTTTGCCATAAGGCTGACGATATTTTTTGAGCAGTAAATAAGAAATCGTATAATAATCAACACGTGGAATTATTTAATTTCGATACCTCGCACATTGTTACATTATTTTAAATTTGATATATTAATTAATATCGAGCTTCGAAATTTTATCAAATGGCGACTGAAAGGCGCCTCTCGAGTGCAAAGGGTTAACCCTTTCGTTACCAGCGTCACATATATGTGACGACCTGATTTTCTTATCTGAGCCCGGCGTCACAAATATGTGACGGGTGTTTATTATCAGTTTATGATAATTGTTTGCACTAAATCGTGTTGCACACAGACGGGTTAAGTTATATAACAATAAAATAGATACAGGATGTTATTGGTCTGGTGACAATTACTTTTTTAAAAAAGATCTGGGCATCACAAATTTATGCTACGTGTTCTTTATCAATATTTTTTAATTGGTTGCACTAAGTGGTGCCGCAAGTATATTAGCTGAGTTATATGTAGAGTTTTTATTTTGCTTTTCCTTTCCAATTTTATTCATTTCCTTTTAATCAAATGTGTCACATATATGTGACGGCGGGGCTACCAAAGGAATTATCTATCTATAGCCCAGTGTCACTTATGTGTGTCGGCTTGTAAAATTGCTAATTTCACTTAGTTAGAACGTTATAGATACATCCCACAGAAATAAATGACAATTGGTATCATATTTAAATAATAAGACGTCTGGGCTGTGGTGGCGGTTTTTCTCCTGAGACTCTGGTAGCGAAAGGGTATATATATATTGTAGTATCGCAGGATTTCTACCTCGTGTATGGGTAACTTTAGCGTAGAAAGTCAAAGTTAGGCCCTTAGCATGACCATATTTTGTTATGTTAAGGGAGGCTTTTGGGGAAGATATAAAAGAAGGCAAAAGTGGTTAATGGACAGTTCTTGGGAAGAGTGGTTGGAAGGCAGTTTTTGGGAAGGAGACTTAGAAGTGATCAGAACAGAGTTGCATAGGGAAGAGTTATAAGTTTTTAGTTGTTTAGTTGTATTTTAGTTGAAACAGGCTGAGTTGTAATTGTGTTATTGAATCGAATCGTAGCCCTAAGTTGTAGTTGATAAATATAAATTCGCATGCTTAATCGTCACCACACGTGGTTAATCCATTATTATTATTAATAAACAGTTCTATTATTTACCACCACCCAAGTCTCTACAATATTAATAATACATTAATATAATTATGATTTGCCATATGCAAATGGGATCAGTCACTGTCAACCAATAAATGACTGTCGTATAAATACAGCGTCAGTCGCTGTGAAACAATAAGTGACTGTCGTATATATACGGCAGCCGTCGCGAAAGGGTTAATAATAACTATATACGGACATCCGTATTAACCATTTTCCCTGGAAAGACGTATATAAGTGACTGTCGTATATATACGGCAGCCGTCGCGAAAGGGTTAATAATAACTATATACGGACTTCCGTATTAACCATTTTCCCTGGAAAGACGTATCACGCACGTCGTAATGCTTTTGTCGCAGAATCACCAACGACGTGGTATACACGTCGTTAGGCAATTGTTAGAGAAACACTGGACCGTTCTGGTATACACGTCTGTGAATTCCTTGGCACCGCAAGTGGTTAATATAAAATATAATAAATCACAATAAATATTTAAACGACCATAAATCTTTTCTATCCCGATTGATTTATATTCAAATTATACATTTATATAATTTAGTGGTCAAATGAAATTACAAATCCAATAGATATTGAGTCTCTACATGTAATCGCAAAGGCTTGACAGGTAATATGTGTCTAGTCTCTACATGACATACAATAACATGCGCAATAGGTACTTACATTCGTAAATATTCGTATCCGTGAATAAAATTTTACATCGTCAAATGGAACGAAATTTTTCCCAAACAATTTCCGCGATTCAATTGTAAGATAATTTAAGGTGTAATGGCGGTCAGAAGAGAACTGCAGACACCCCGAATTCTTTTTCCCGGGTTAAAGGGAAGGTTGATTCGCACGGATAGAAGTAATAAAAATTACACGGTGCAGGTGCAGGTTCCGTTGCACACGGGACGTAAGTAGAGACACAAAAGGTTAGAGCTCGTTAAACCATTCGGCTTTTCTACTTCTACCTTCTGCAGCCTTTGACCGAAAACAGGGGTACGGGGGTGGCCGTCTCGGCTACGCGATCTCACCCCTTGAAAGAATAGCTAACAAGTTAGCGGAAAACCATAAGTCTCGAGAATGAGATAGTCTCTCGTAGGAACTTCCAAACTGCACCAAAGAAGCATATCTTTTTGCCAACATACGCGACGTACGTTGAACTTCGTGGCGTGTATTTATTCGTTAAAAAAAGAGGGGTGGAAGTACCCTCATTTCGTGCAAGTTCCTCCATACGATGCTCTTAAACGTTTTACGGGAAAGTTTCGGGTTACAGTATCGCTTTACATAAAGTAATTATTATTTCCAGTTTGTCGTAGTGTGTAACACGTACGTATATCATAATATCATAATGTAAATTATTAAATTTCGTGGAATTTTGATTGCACTGAATACGATATCGAAATTCTCTGGTATCTACAAAAATTATTAATACTCATCAAAAGTTATTCGTATCATATAAAGACATTTAAGAAATTATCTAAAATAAATTATCTATACTTATAGAAAATTGTCAAAATTGTTTAAAAGTTGATAGTGGCGGATGAAATATCAGTAACAATAAGAACGATTCTTTATTTAATTACAAAAAATGGTCAAACACAAATATAAAGTATAAATCTAATTAATTTTTTGCAATCATGCTCATACCTATTTTCACTATTACAGTTCAATTGCAGCTCACCTATGCTCAATCTTTCTTCTTTCTACTTTCATACATTACATGAACATACACAATTAACACAACATCTCGATCATTACACGAATTCATTACATTTTTCCTTTCTTACAGACATCGCTCCTTTGTTATATCAACACATATATACTCAAAATCTATGTTAACCATTACCACAAAAGTATATAACAAACTATATACAAAAAATTCTTTTATAAATAAGACAATCATTTTCTCCAATACTTAAATAAAATATTCATACTGATTTTTAAAACATTATTTGTATCATCAATACTAAAATACCTAAAATTTGTCTCTACGTAATAGATCACCCCTAACATTTCCTTTTACATAAAAATAAAAGGAAATTACCATACTAAATACACAGTGATCTAAAAATATCTAGAAAGAATAATATCCCAAAAAATTCTAAGTATATCAAAAATAAATTTCTCTAGTCTCTACGTAATACATCACCCCTAACATTTCCTTTTACATAAAAATAAAAAAAATTACCATATTAAATACACAATGATCTAAAAATATCAAAAAAGAATAATATCCCAAAAATTCTATAGTATATTAAAAATAAATTTCTCTAGTCTCTACGTAAAATCGTATTTCATCCCTTACACACGGTTCATCAAGTCCCGCTCTATTGCACTGCCCCCGAAAAGACCATCTCTGGAATAAAACCCATAAATGGAGATTTCTATGTACCCTGTGAAGTAGCACGGTATCATGACGGTCCTCGGACACGTACTCAAAAACCACTTGCAAAATGAAACAAATTCCGGCGCAGGGAACCCAGTCAAGCATCCTTCGCGACTCTTACGACAATTATGAATACTGATAAATAGCGTGGCACGCGAATATCCATTTATGCATTCGATTTCGTGGGAAACCGTATGGCCAGCAGTCGACGATGCCCCTCCTGAATAGGATCAGTTGAGCGTGCTATCGAGCTCGGCTGCTGCAGCCAACGTTTACAGCTGACGCTAAGGCAGCGGAAACGAGATTCGAAGAGGGAATCGTGCTGCTTTTTGCCCGGATAAATCGCGTTCCACGTCGATGGGAGAAATATATCGAAGGATGGCGAATTTTCGGTAACCGGACGAATCAGCCGGCGAAACGATAACGCGCGCCGCGTGTACATAAAATGGCCGAACGTACGAGCGCGCGTGATTTTCCAAATGGCGTCGCGTCGTTTTCGGGAAACCGTAAATTTCCGCGCCGGCGAAATCATGCCTCGATTTCTCCTCGCTGCAACGAGATTAGGCCACGCCGTTCTCGAATCTGCAGGAGAAATAAGCAATCTGGATGGGCGAGGAGAGAACGTGGAAGACGGACTACGGTGGCTCAGGGGTTGTTGGATTGGGCCCCTCGTGGATCGAGATTTTTAGACCCTGTCGGGAGTGCTGATTGGTTTGAATATTTTATTATAACTGGTTCTTCTTGTTGTATTAACCCTTTGCACTCGACGACTTTTTCGTTACAGAAAAATAGTCATTCTTTCTGTCGCAGAGTCGACGATATTTTTCAAATGGTAAATGAGGAATCATATGCAAATTAAGACGTAGAATTATTTTTCTTCGACATTCCACACATCACATTAGGTAATTTTAAATTTTAAATTTGATATATTAATTAACGCCGATCTTTAGAATCTCTCGAGTGCAAAGGGTTAATTGCTTAATTTTGCTTATTTTTATTTTGAAAATTGTGCGACACGGTACTCCCGTTAAGTCTTTACAGGTGAGATGGTCGAATCTCTGATGGAATTTTCAATACGTGTATGGGGTATTTCGAAGGACGTAAAATAGGGTGGTTTATAGCATTTTCAAATAACCGTGTTTCTTTTCTGTTTATTATAGTAGATACGAGCCGGTGTTTGAAAGCATTTTTCACTGCAGTTTCGTGACTAAATCTCCCCAAATTCCCGTAATCTAGTCATTCCAAATCACGAATTCGTTTCCATGCAAAGTTTATCCTATTATTTTCCCCGGTACAGGTCAATTTTATTCCGCACAAGAATCGACGCGTAGTAGAATCTATTAAATCTTTCACTCCACGTTCGTATTTAGAATTTGATCGACAACTCGCGATTTTATCTGTATATTCTCGATATTCTATTCTCATATCGGTTTAAAAATCTCCCTTTGAAACGTTCGTCCCTGAGCCCCGAGTGAAAACGACGGCAAAATGAAAACAAAAATGTCGGACACTAATAAAATACAGTAACCGTGAAAGTATACGACGAAACACAGAGCGTGTGGTCGTCTCAGGGTAAAAATTAAATTAAAATTGCAAACTATTCGCCTCTAGGTTTCGCGATTTTATTAAATTTCAGCCGAAAAAAGTATTTCAACCCTCCGCCGTAATTCTCTTCGCCCAGCCGTGCTCCAATTTGCAATTTCCATGTCTCGGGGACCCGAGTCTCTCGCGAGACAGCCATGCAGAGGAAGAACGATCGATGGTTTCCGGTTTCGTTCGAGATCAAGAACCGCCGTGTGATTCTTGAATTTCGCGAACGCGTGCCGGTAATTTCGCGGTGGCGTGAGCAAGACGAATTCAGGCGAATCTCCCGCGGCTCGAGTTGCGATTGAAATTTGAAATTTTAATGCAGAGCCGGCACTCTTGAACCGCCTGTTATCCGTGCGGCTGCTCGTAAACCGGTTACGTGGATTCAACACGCGAAATAATGCATCGCAATTGATCCGATAACAATGAACCCAAAGGCGTGCAACATCCTGAGCAGATGATTTACTCTGCCGCGTGATATTATCGTTGTCGATTAAAAATGCACGAGCTCGACAGTTTCGCTGGATATATCGTGACCCGTTGTCCTTTTCTCTGCTGCAATTTTCTTTCCTTCTTTCTCCGTGAAATACACGGGTCGTTGAATATTTCTAAGGGCTCGTGATTGGCTGGAAATTTAGGAAAGTTAATTTTCGGGCTTTGGTTGTTTTCGATAGTAGTACGTTTTGAGAGTGTTACCTGAGAGCTTTTGGAACAGGAAAGTAGAAAGTATACATTGACTGAAAGAGGTTCTACAAATTTCGAAAGGAAAACATATTCGTTTTTTTTAAATTTTTAATCTCGATGAATGTTGAAAAATATTAATAATACAATTTTCTTTACATTGAATTAGGAGAAATAATATATACGTGAATATGAGAAAGTTTTCTGTAGTTTTATTTAATAATATTGTGTAAACTATCTTTTATTGTCATTTGTCGCTTTTTATTGTCTAAATGAAAGAGAGAATACAAGTATCACTATTTAGCCTTCCTATCGCTATTTATTATCATCCCTTATTGTCTTTAAAAAATGAAATTAAACACTAAAGCTTGTCCCACAAACTACATAATTTAAAGAATATTTTCATTACTATTATTCAGCCTTCCTATTATTATTTATTGTCATCCCTTACTATATTTAAAAAAAGAAATTAAATACTAAAGCTTGTCTCAGAAATTATATAATTTAAAGAAATTCTTCAACACTATTTATTTAGACTTCCCACTATTATTTATTGTCATCTCTTACTATCTTTAAAAAAAGAAATTAAATACTAATAATAATGCTAAAACTACATAATTTAAAAAAATTCTTGATACTTTCCACCATTGTCTCTTACCATCCTTTATTACTGATAAAGAAAGGAAATTAAACATCATAGCCAGTCTCAAAAAGCACATAATTTAAAGAAATTCTTCAACACCACCATTTATCTGTCCCTATATTACTCTATTATCATCCCTTAGATTCTACAAGAGAAAATAACAAGGAATAAGTGAAAAAGAATTTCGAAATACGAAAATTTATTTGAGCACATAATTTAAAGAAATTCTTGATCATCATCATTCATCCTTTCCACCATTTTCTATTACCATCCCTTATTACTTACAAGGACCGAAATTAAACACGGGAGCCTGTCTCAAAAACCATATAATTTAAAGAAATTCTTCAACACCACCATTTATCTGCCCCTGTATTACTCTATTATCATCCCTCGCCATCTACAAGAAAAAATGGAAAGAAATAAGTGAAAAGGAATTTCGAAATACGAAAATTTATTTGAGCACAATTTCAAGAAATTCTTGATCTTCATCATTCATCCTTCCTACCATTATCTATTACCATCCCATATTACTTACAAGGACAGAAATTAAACACGACCCTATATTACCCTGTAATCATCCCTTAGCACCTACAGGGGAAAATAACAAGAAATAAGTGAAAAGGAATTTCGAAATACGAAAATCTATTTGAGCAAAATACGCGATCTAAATATCCTCTAACAAAATATCCCTCATCCTGAAAATTCCCGGAATTGCCTGTCGGCCCTCTAACCCGACTGCTCAAGCGAGGGTTGCGCGGTTAGATTTTATTCCCAACGACGCTCAATCTGGTCCCTCCCCTAGGAGCGGTGATCTGAGCGATAATCTTAAATTTTGCAAGTATCGACTCGTGTACGCTGCCCGTCCACGCTTTCTTCAATTTCCCTCGGCCCGTGAAATTGAAATTGAAATCTGAAATTTAAATGCGCCGCCCCGATGAAGCCGGAGGGTGATATTCGACGAGTGTCGGGGAAGGTTAAAGGAAATAAAAGGGAAACTGTCGGGATCGCTCCAATAAGCAACAGCAAGATAATTGCTCCGCTGCCGAAGTAAAGACGTCCCGGTTTCCGTTATTGGAATTCTTCCCTTTTCTTCCCCCTTTTTTCCTTTCCCCTGTCCTTCCTCCTCTTCTTTCGTTGTTCCTGGTATCGGTGATAATGGAATTGTCACGTTGCGAAGAAACTGAATCGTCTGATAATTCGTTTCGAATTATTTCGCGCGATTACCGAAGCATTTCTCGATTGTCGACTGGCTTTTTATTATTTACGATTGTCCCGGTGCTCTCAGGTCGTCTGTATTATTTTTGCAATTACTCCTCTAACGATTTGATGAAATTTCATCGACACACTTGGCATATTTCGACGGTTGAGGATTCGAAGTGTAGCCTTCTGATTGGAAATCTGTTTAGGTATCGATTAAATGTTTGATTACTTCGTTTGCAGTTATCTTGTTGTTCAAATAGTTGGAAAAGATCGAGTTCCTTTTAATCTTCGTCAGACGTCCCCGTTCCTCGAGAAGAAACGAACATGCAATTTAAAATTGGTGGCGAGTTGATGTACAACATTCTATTTCGATGAGAAGTAAGGCTGTTAATGTTGATCGTTATAAAAGGGCCTCTTTGCCAAACCTCCAAGATTTTCCCTTAATTAAGAATAAGAAAAAGTACTTTTCGTATTAAGAAAATCCTCTTAGAAACTCCTGCCTACACTCCTCTTCGGGCTCTATGTTATTAAATTTATTCTTATTAAATAAGTTTTATTCCCGCGCCGTGTTATGAATTTATGAAAAGCCGCCTCTGGAATATAATAACGCTAATCGCGTTCAATTTTTCCAAAGCTTTGTCTTGTTTCCGCAGGCTTTGCGTAAACACGGCGAGATTTATTGTCGCGAAGGTAGTTGAAACCGTTGAAACATTTCCACTCGTATAATATAATACCCTTTCTCGAGAATATAGCATTTTTCAAGATACAATTATTCTTCAACGATTCAAATTTTAACCCTTTGCGGACGTATTAAATTCGGACTTGGTTGTCATACTGGTCGGAATTAATTTCCGTTGAAAGAGCAGTGATGCATAACATGCAAAATTACTAAGGATAAATGAGATTTATTCATTCTTTTGTGAACTCTAGATATATGTTTACACAGTAATGTGTTTTAACCCATTTGCATCCAAGCGCGGAATATTCCGCGAGCCACGACTGTCGTCTATCACCGAGCGCGGAATATTCCGCGAGCTGACTTTTTCCATTACCAGTTGCTGAATATTCTTCATATGCTACAGATCACGTTTAATCCCTTTTGTGAGCATCTCATCTACATCGGTTCATTATATTCTTAACAAGTTTTACTTTTGTTGTGAAAATCCTTTTAACTGCCATCATTTTAAATTTGAATGGTGCTCGCTACACTGCTATGAAACAATATCTAAAATATTCCTTAATCGAGGGATATTATCAAGTAATTATCCGATTACTCCACTTTCATCCCCCATAAATCCACAAAATCTCAAAATTGCCTCTCTATCACCGGATCTCAGACCGGTACCAGATCCAAACGCGAAAAATTCTTGGCTATTCGTACTTGGTCATGTACTCGACTGCAATTATCCGTCGTGGAAAGTCCGGAAGTCGCAAAGGACCCCTCCTACGAGACATTCTTTCGCGGCGGAAATGACGAGATTGCTCTCGTCGAGTCGAAATGTCGTTACCCGAGCCGTCATCGTCGGTGACGTCGATGCACAGGACAATTCCTGTCCTCTTATTACGGGCTCTGTAGAGACGAATTCGCTCGGGTGACGTTAAATCCCGCTGGAAGTGGGTCGGTCGACGGCACTCGTGTGCCATTCCTCGGCATCCTAATTACCATTATGCATTTACAGCCGTTTCAAGGACTCTTTCTTGCTTCTTGCAGAGACTTCGAGGCTAGCCTGAAGTGTATCCAGTCCTACTCGTTCAACTGCCTGCAGCAGAAACAAAGGGTGCGCTTCAACCAGTGGTACACGTCCACCAACATGGCGATCATGGAGATGTGTCAAGAGGGACCCTTTCAGGACAGTAAGTAGAATAACCACGTTGTTGCCGTTTACCCCGCGCGGTGCAATTAGAGGAGGGTGGCTCGTGTCTGGATGGTCTTGAAAAGTGAATCGAACGTGGTCGTATCTTTGTTCTCCCCGGAGTTTTCCAGTAGACCCAGTGTGGTATTTCGATAGTTGGAACAATTTGAAATTCCGGCTTTTGTACTTGTGAAATAATCTTTCATTTTAATAGAAGTTTAGGGGAATTACGAAAATATTCGAGATAGAAAATTTCTCGTATAATTGAATATAAAATTAATGGAATTAAATAAGATTGATTAACCCTCTATGGACCGAATATATATTTTTCTTGACTATAAGAATTGTATGTAAGATAAAATCAACAAATATCAACCAATAAATTCAACAGTTTTGAGAATTTTATTATAACGAATTCACATTGAAAGTTTGAATTAACAACTTTTGTACTATTGCCAAAATAGCGTGCAATAGATAGACAAGATAATTTTCCACGCCATCTTGTGGAAAAAAGTCATAGGGGGCGATAGAGGACCTAACCTATCGTGATCGAATAACCGGTAAATGAAAAAGAATTAAAATTTTTAAAAATGGACCCACGGGAGGTATTGTAGAAATAATTATAAATATATCGAAAGAAAAATCGCGAATTGGAGTGATGAAGACGATAACGTTGTATATAGTATTTAATAAAATACCCATACATTAGCATGTAACTTGAAAGTTACACGGGCCCATAGAGGGTTAATATCTTTTTTGTTTTTAAACGAAATAATTATTTAATATTTCAAGTATCGAAATTAATATAACACATCTCACGTCGAAGGATATCACTTTATAAGTATTATTTAACGATATATTCTCGTTTCAAAGGAATTAATTATCATTTTACACCAAAAATGAAATCGTTTTCAACCAATCCGCTGCGACATCTCGCGCGAACAAGTCAACTCGCTCTCCTTCTCGAATCTCTCTATTAGCCTAATTTAATTCTGCTCTGTAAGGTTCTATCAATCGTTGTTATTAATTCCATCGCGATCGTTTGTCCTCGTAGATACGTAATATCTGTTCGATTTTACGCGCGGCCTACAGCGCGTTTGTCATGCTAAGAGAAATTATCAATCGTTCTTGAATGGAACGGCCGAGCTGCCCGATATTCCCGTAATCTCCAGAGTGCCGAATACATTATTGACTCTAATGGTCAATGGAATCGGACTACGCGCAGATTATACGCGATTTCGTAGTCTCGTGGCGAAATTCTCCGTGCAATAATCGCGGAGCCTTCGCTGGATTCGTCAAGACCTCGATTTTCGGGGGTAGGTCGTTCGGATCCCTTTGTGCTTGGCCGATTTTACGCGAAGCATGGCTAGACGTTTTATGGAATTTTCGTTCGTTCGTTTTGTCGAGCGTTCCCCTTAATTTTCTCCGGTTTCAACCAGGTGGACAGCTCTTGGCATCCGTGGGACGGGAATAATGCATCCTTGCGCGTGACGTTCATTTATTTGCTCAATTACACCGGGATTCGTCCGAATTCTCGGACATTCCAGGGGAAATGTATGTATGCTGCCCGCTCGAGGCTACTTATCGCGTTACTTCCCTGTCACATGGCTCGAAGAATTCTAGAATAGTAATGTTAATTGGTCCCTTCGGTTAGGTTACTTGGGTGGCAGGTGGATTTGGATTACTAGGGTGAAATGTATAATTTTATTCGGTATGGACGCGAGGGTTGAATACTTTGCGAGAACCTGTGCAAGTGTAATAATTTTTATTGAAAAATAAACTGGATTCTACGAGTAGATAATTCACCAGTGAATTAAGTTTCGACTGTGAAGTTGAATGGGAAAATTTTGACTGAGAAATTCAATTTTTACTCCTGAGGGAATTAAAATCTGTCAACGAGTAATTTCAACCTTGGCTGTATAGTCAAATTAAATTAATAATATACAATAATATACGAGACTCTTTTAGCAAGTAACTCATAGAATATATTTCAGTTAAACTAATTTAACCCTTTGCACTCGGGAGGCACCCTTCAGTCAATAAAATTTCGAAAACCGATATTAATTAATACGTCAAATTTAAGATAATGTAACGATGTTCGAGGTATCGAAATCAAATAATTCTACCTGTTAATTATTATACGGTTTCTTATTTACTGTTCAAAAAATATTATCAACTTTATAACAGAAAATCTTTGAACTCTTACTCTTCTTTAGCCAAAAAATTGTCGAGTGCAAAGGGTTAATAATAAACTATTTGATATAATAAAATCGATTCACTCTTTACAGAAGTTTCTTCTCTCAGTAACTCACTCTTAATAATTATTAATTTCACGCGTTCACCCTTTAATATTTCTCAGACAATTATTTCATTTTCGCACATTCTGCTATACATTCTTTCAAATATCATTCACACTGGACGGTATTCGTACATTGCACAATTATAGGACAAATGAGTTTCACTCATTCAACTGCACTCACACTCACACACATAAAACTAACACTCACAATTTGTACCTATAAATATAATAAATTTTGCTCGCGTGTAAACTAAATTCTGACTGCAGAATCAAAATGGCCAAATTTTAGTCATTGGATTCAATTAATCGTTCAATGTGAAGCGTCGTGAAACGTAAATTTTGCATATATGCTAAAAGTGTTCGTATCGTAGGCTCGATCCATAGATTATTCTATATATAGAAAAAAGGAATTAGCTGGGGAAAAAGTGCTGCTATTTTATTAACTTTGAAAAAGCCAGTTTTCGACACCCGGGGCTACATATTACAAGAAATGTTGAGAGTTAAATTAATTTATACGAAGTCAGTTTTTATTCCCCCAGAAGACAGATTAGGAATTCCAAACATGGACAGAATATAGTATAAATTTGTTTAAATTTTATCTTTATTCCTTCTTCGCGAATTTTGTATCAGATAGTATCTCAGTGATAATCCTCGCGTTTATCGAAAGCCAAGAAATAGAATTTGAATATTTCAAGACTCTTCGTATTTAAATTAAATTCAAACTAACTGTTAAGCGTAAAATATCTCTCGCAGTGCCTGTATACTGATATTTAAAATAAGAATAAAATAAGAATAATTAATATAATTAATTCTTACCATTGGTCCTCAAGCTCACCGTTAACTGACCGGTTTGCTGGACCTATGTTAAATAATTTATCCACTGTGATAATTAATTTAAATATTGAAAGTAGTATTTTATTTAAAAATAAAATCATTTAAATATTCCTCATCGTGCGTTAATTTTTTTTTTTTATTTTATCACGATGATAATGACATTGAAAATTTGCACGAATGTTTTCATTAAATTTCATTATCGCATAAATTTCATTTATGTCGTACCTTTTTTTTTTTTTTTTTTTTTTTTTAATAATTTTGACGTCATTGGCCGTCATGGTCACCACTGACGAACGGAATCGCTTTGATTCCCAAGGCATTCAACGCGTTAAGTGCAAAATATCTCTCTCTCTATGTCATAACTCGTGAAATTCATTAATTTTCAACATCAATCCTCCAACTTCCACGTGTGTATTCGCTGTGCTCAAAGTATCTCGATATTTCAAACGTTTACCGTATATCTCCCGCAATCTCAACTGTTAGCAATCTCAAATTTCCCATTCGCAAATACAATTATTACGCGTATTATTATTCTACACGCGTAAAACGGAAACTTGAATATTCTTTAATTCATTTAATCAGTCATGAATATAAAACCCAAATCTAATTCGACAAATGAATTACATACACACGTTAAACTGAAATATTTAATACAGTATGAGTAAACATACCACTAAACATGAAAAGTAACTCAATATGTATGCCATTCACGGTGTACACTTGCAAATTCTATTCACAATGGCGTCTGTATACTCAACGAAAATTCGCGCTAAGGCTGCCATATGTGACAATAAACGAATCAACATTACATATCGCACATTGTGATTCACCAATTATACACGCTCGTAACGAATGCATCGCAAATACTATAATTCTCGAATTTTTTTTCTTACTGCATACGTCATTATCGTTCCATGTATTTCAATTTAACTCGCACATGTTACTCGTTTCTAACAGTGTACGTAAACCATCTAATATTACGTGTACGCGCTGCGTACATACGTCATCATCGTTTCAAATATTTCAATTTAACTCGCACATGCCATTAAACACGAAAAATAATTTACGGTGTACACTCGTTGTAAATTCTATTCACAATGGCGTCAGTATACTCAACGAAAATTCGCGCTAAGGCTGCCATATGTAACAATAAACGAATCAACATTACATATCGCACATTGTGATTCACCAATTATGCACGCTCGTAACGAATGCATCGCAAATACTATAATTCTCGAATTTTTTTTCTTACTGCATACGTCATTATCGTTCCATATATTTCAATTTAACTCGCACATGTTACTCGTTTCAAACAGTGCACGTAAACCATCTAATGTTACGTGTACGCGCACAGATACAGATTCGTCGATGCAAACGCAATGCAATAACAAACAATCGGCATGTAATCGACTATACGGGAGCATAGAGGCGCGTACAGAGCATTCCCGATGCAAAAGCAAAGGAAACGGATTCACCGGGCGCTGTTGCTCGCGAATGATGCACGAATTGAAACACGCTAAACAGTGTTCCAGTCTCCGGGGCATGGAACGCGTTATTGAGTCGAGTGGTCATTGAGCTGCGTTGGCCCGTGTGGCCGGTCGATCTATACTGCTATCTCGAAATCGGTTACGCGATTAGCGCCTCGTTAAGAGCAATACCGGCTACGCGACTCGTAACGAGCCCGATTATCGACGTCCAACGATCGAGTTTATTCCACGGGTCCTGTGTTCGAGTTGTGCCGCTGCCTTCGCGCAATTACCACCCGCGTTGTCCCCATATGCACCCTTGCCCTATCGAATTTACCCCTTCTGCGAGAAAAACTCACGTTTCGGTCGTGACTCTGCTCACCGATCTTACGAATCTTCGAAATTTTTCTAGGAAATCACGTGTTGGTTGTGACTCTGCCCGCCGATTTTGCAAATCTTTGAAACTTTCTAAGGAAATCACGTTTTGGTTGTGACTCTGCTCACCGATGTTGCGAATCTTTGGAATTTTTTAAGAAAATCACGTTTCGGTCGTGACTCTGTCCGCTAATGTTACGAATCTTCGAAATTTTTCTAGGAAATCACGTTTTGGTCGTGACTCTGCTCGCCGATGTTGCGAATCTTCGAAATTTTTTAAGAAAATCACGTTTCGATCGCAACTCTGCTCGTTTCGAATTGCAAATTTTTAAAATCTTTCACACCCATGAAATGATTTCAAGATTTATGGGATTTTTTAGACTTTCCAGATGTTCGAAGTTTGCTTGGTTTCTGAGATTTCTGGGATCTCTGAAATCTTTGGAATTTATGAAATTTCTGAGATTCATACGATTTTTGAAATTTTTTAGATTTCTGAGATCTTAGGATCTACGAGTCATTTATATGGGCTATTATTAATTGTTGAATCTTGGTGTATCTTCTGAGTATCCCCTATGACTCCTGAGTATCTATTTCATATTATTCAGAGATTTGAATTTATTAAAAAGTACACATGAATCCGTATGTGGATATCCGTGAATGGCGTTAGGAACGCGAAAGGCTAATTGCGTGGTCGATATAGAAAAAAAGCCAACCATCCAATCGAGCAGAATCGATTCGACCACATGAGAAGTACGCACGCAGTTTTTCGCGTTTTCCCGTAGGTCAATATTGATAATCGACTTCAGAACTGGCGGCTCGTTCGATTTACCTCTGATGTCGGTTCTGTTATTAATGTTATTATGTTTATCCAAGCTTTCCTACCGCCGGAAAATTAATAACATGCACGAATGTAGAAACGGCTGTTTGCAGCGTTCAAGATAGAAGGACTTTATGATTTCTGCGTAATTATTCTTGCTTGCATGATTGTTCAATTACGTTGAATAATCAGCTCGTGGCTTTGGTTTCGAAGCTTCGTCGAATGTCCAGTTTCCTTTGATTTCCTTCGATCTTTATGCCAGGGTAGTTCTTCAACGTGTATCCCATCCAATACAGGTAAAAGTATTTTTCAAATTTCTTACCCTTCGTGAAGATTGAGCTCTTGAAAAAATTATGGTGGTTTCAAATATTCCGAATAATAGTATTATATTCCCCATCGTAGAAGTATATTTATTATACAGTGATATATCTTGCGAATTATTTTTATATTATTTTCTTATTATATTATATATTTTTGAAATTTCTGACCCTTCGTAAAAGTTTGGCTCTCGAAAACATTATGGTGGTTTCAAATATTCCGAACAATAATATTATGTTCCCCATCGTAGAAATATATTTATTTTACAGTGATATATCTTGCGAATTATTTTTATATTATTCGATATCTCAGTAATTGCATGGATTGTATAAATTTTGAACAAAAGGAAATTTCGTTCAGCCGTGGGAAAATAATTTGGATACGAAAGGATTAATCTGTTCGCTTCTATGGCGGTCACTGATCTTCACGTTTAAACCCTGTTGACCACTGATGATCGACATACTGACAGTGGGCGGTAGTCATACGACTACGTAACGTATCATACTCTTTGTGTACTCAATAACATAATTCAATTCGATATTTCGTGGATCAGCTCAGCAGCGTACGTATCAAATCACATTCCCGTGCTCCTGAATCTGTCAGTTCATTTCTAGAAATTATGGAGAAGTCGTTCGTAGATTGACTAGTTTAATTGGATTACTGGTTTTCTGTTAAAGGTTGACGATGGAAATTGAATTAGAATGTAGCCTAATTTTCTATAAATGATGCTTTTGGTATTTTCGTATGGTTAAACTTGTAACAATTCGAAGCTGTTGTATATCTACGTTCTCCTTTCTGACAATTTGTTAACTAATTAAAATTCGAAGCTAATTAGGGAACGAAATTTCAAGAGTTCGGTAGAAATATTTGAAACTGGACGAAAGTGTCGAGGCTCGTGTTGGAATTATCATACTACTAGCCTCTTTAAATTAATACAGTGTCATACACCTATAAAAATGATTAACCATTCAGGCAGAAAAATCTGAAATATTCTGTATTCAACGTATGGAACTGTTACCATTAGATGCACTATTATATCCATTTAATTAAATTTAAATTACTCAAAATAGACACAGTTAACATTCAACCGTGATTATTCATTTTCCATTTTATTTTCACGTTTCAATACCGTGGTAATGCGTAGAAACAGCCCTAGGACTGGATATTTGGTTGTATCCGGATATGAACGTGCGTGTGTATACACGTGCACGAAAAACGAGACAAAGAATCGATAGCATTGGGCCGAATGTTTACCTTTTAGAGTCCTAAAATCGAGCTCGTAACAGAGTTTAGTAACCTCGTAGCCTTCGTCGAGCGAGGAACAGCGTAGCCAGTGTTATTATACTAGGTAGCTATCATTCTTATGTACTTCTATTTTATCGTTTTGCTCCTTTTGGTACACGTATCTCCCAAAACTCTATTCACTTTCACCCTATCACCATTCCTACGATATTTGGTCTGTAAATCAAAAGATTCTTCTATATCTCGACATTTCACCTGCGGGAGTCACGTGTACGTGATCCTTCTTGACTGCCAACTCTTCTCACCACGTGTTTGCAATGTCGTCTTTGTGTGTTCGACTGCTACAGAACTGTCACGTGTATTTGGAATACCAGGAGGTAAACGTAGTCAAATTCCGTCGACCATGTTAGGTATAGTTCTTTCCATTTGTTATTGGTCTTCTTGCTAGCTCAGATCGCATATTTTGTTGTAAAATTTCGGCATAATTTCGAAATTTTTATATTTTGAGTGTCTAAATAGGGAGTAGGTTAAAGTGTGAGGATTTGTAAGGTAACGGTGAGGAACAGTGACGAAACGATTATGCTTCGAAAAGTAGCAGATATTAACCCTTTGCATTCGACGATTTTTTGGCTAAAGAAGAGCAGGACTCCAAAGATTTTCTGCTATAAAGCTGACAATATTTTTCTGAGCAGTGAATAAGAAATCGTATAATAATTAGCACATAGAATTATTTAATTTCGATACCTCGCACACCGAGACACTATCTGTCCCTCGAGTGCAAAGGGTTAAATAAATATTGGAACCATATTTAATAAAATTTCTCTGTTTTCGTATTTTACGAATTTTTATTCATCTCTATTGCTTATCGAAGGTTGCAGTATCTGTTATTCATCGCCACCATGATAGTCAATGTATTAAAATAAATCGCCAGGCAAAGGGTGCCCTACCCGTCTCCATTTACCCTCGTGCGTTTAGAAAAATAAAAAAGAAAGAAATAAAATAAAATAGAAAATTCCTCGTTTATTCCCGCGACTCACCATGTTCAATTTACATGCTCTCGTAGCAAGCAGCTTCATTCACCTCTCCCCCTCTTCTGTTTACAGAGTTCCTGCAGTACCTGCCATGCATGCAGAAGGTAGAGCCCGAGTACGAGCTCTGCTACAGGAAATTCGAGAAAACCGCCCAGAATGTCTCAAGAACTCTGAGGGCGAACCTGAATGATACCGTCAAGTCGCTGTGCTGGTAAGCGAAAATTATAATCCCCCAAGGGGTTTCCTTTAACCTGTTAAACGGCCAGTTTATAAGTCGACAACATCCCCCTGTGTCGGTGCATTAAAAATACACGACGTCAGAGTGTGTACCCCTTTCGGGATAAATGTAAACAATTTAATTTAATTTCGTTGGAAATACTAAATGGAAGGGATTTTAATGGCTAGGGATTTTCTTTGCGCAACGGTGTCCTCGTCTCTTTCGAGCAAGCTTCGAGAGATGCACATTTATGGGGGTTGTTCGCGTTTCTTTCTTTTTTCACTTCGCTGTCTTTGCGCGACTTTATTTGAAGGTTACTCATGAAAAGTCGATCTTAGCTTCTCAATACGAGGGAGAATAAAATTATTTCAATCACGCGTTAGTTCTGTTCGGTTATAAGCGAAAAAGTTGTGGGTTGAAAAATTTAATTGAATTTGTATTACGTTGGGTATTATATTTGGAAAGGTCGCAGCTTTTTAATTTTTCGTTGAAAAGTAATAATTGGCACGAATAAATTCATTTCGTACGAGAGTCTCGCGTTAGTGAAATATGACGATAGAGTAATGAGTAAATGAAATAAATTTTATTCGAACCTTTAATGTTAATTAAAAATTAGACTCAACGGGTATACAAAATGGAAATTTAAATATTATTAGACTTAATATAGATTTAATAAGATTTTATGAGGAGTTTTATGTTAATTTCTTACAAATTTCCAACCCATTTAATACGCTTTAAAAAAAGAAGCAAAAAATATAATTAATTTTTGATTCGATTATTTATAAAACCGGAAAGTCAAAAATAACGATAATCATCACGATTGTGTATAGAAAAAACCAAAAAACGTACGAAAAAAAATCAGTTTCACGCTATTTTCAAACTTATATTATTATTTCCAACTTTTTAAAGCCAGCTATGACCAAATCAGAATACAAATATTTCAATTTAACGGGATTATTTATTTTCGAGTTTTTAAAAATAATACAATATAGTTAATTCTTTATTTTTTTATCATTTCAATTCTACCGAGAGGAATATCGAAAATTCGGAACGTTGTATTCTTCTTCCTCTTTTTTTTTTTATTTTGTCACGCGCGCAAATTGTATAATGAGACCTGCCCATGCCCCTTTCGGAATTTTTTCTGACGCACAAAATTTTGTTTGCGCCTCCCACCATTCCTATTACCATAATCGTTCGTAAGAGTTTTTCGTGGTTAATGACGGTATCTATTTTTATCTGCTCCTCGGTATCGTTGTTTTGCGTTGAAGAATTTATTTACAAGAATTTAATTAATGCCATTCATACGTTTCTTTCGGCTATCGAGGATCACGCGCGACGTCAAAGAATGCCCCTCTTTGAAAGTTGAACCTGACGACATATTCATAACTACTTTAGGAGACTTAGCAATTGTATAATTTATTCCGCAGCCGTTTCCTTATTTTTGAAAGACGTAGTTTGACAGTGTAATAAATAAAAGTATGAAAGAAAAATTTGTACCGGGTAATAAATTAGGCGATACAATCAACCTGGAGATGTATATTACTCGTTCGTTACACATGTGAATCTGTTGCATCTGTTTGTAGTGACATTTTTCTATCACACAATCGTATGAATATCGTATTAATATTAATGCATCGAACACGCTTAGTGGAATAAAGCTGCAGGCCAACCTTGACTTTTGGTGGTGTCGCGACTGCATCCGCTGTGCTTTTGTACGATGCTGACCGAATCTACATGTCGGAACAATGTCGTCATGAAATGCATAGAATTTCTAGAATTATGTTACATATTTCTTTTCCTCGTTTCGTAATTCGACCTTTCGGTAACACGCGTAGAATAAAAGGAAATTGTTTTAACCTGTAGTGTTTTAGTCTAGTAAAAAAGAAAACGAAAAGGTGCATGAAAAATATTTCAAATTTTCATTTTAGGTATATATATTTACCACATAAATTAGATATTATGTCAGATATCATATTAGGTACCGTAGAAGAATATTTCAAAATTTTATTTTATTTTATTATATATTTATGATATCGGGTATTAGTCTTCAATAAATCTTAATAAATTAGATATTATATCAGGTATTAACCCTTTGCACTCTAGAGGCGCCTCTTAGTCGTCATTTAATTAAATTCTAAAGATGGATGTTAATTAGTATATCAAATTTACAATTATCCAATGATGTTTGGAATATCGAAGTAAAATAAATCTACGTCTTAATTTGCATACGATTTCTTATTTACCGTTTTGGAAATATCGTCGACTTCATGGCAGAAAGTCATCGAATTACTATTTTCCTGTAATGGAAAAATCGTCGAGTGCAAAGGGTTGAATAGTATTTCTTAACGCTAAAACTGTCGGTATGTAATATGTACTTAAGTATAATATACATGGATAATAATTAAAATGGTACAATGAAAATAAACAAGCGTGCATAATTAGGCTATTTGGATAAAAGCCACGATAAAAGAGACACACAGATTCCAGGAAATGTAGTGTAAATTTGGAAAATAAACTCCGCAAACAGGGTTTTTTTCTCGTCATCGCGGAATAATGGAATTTTCGCAATTTTAACGGCGCCGGTTGCTTTTGAACGAATTATGAATTAAGGATCGAAGACGTAGAACAGAGGTGGCTTGAAAGCATTCCCTTTGAACGAGTTATACCGTTAAGCGCATTAAACGCAATAGGACGTGCATAAAAAGATTTAATGTAAAAAAGAGAGCATGCACAGTAGAGGGTGCAATTGAATTTACGAGATAAGAGTGTTAAGGGAGCGTTTTTTTGTGTTCATACGTGGCGGGATGTGTTTGAAATCCTTTTTTCCTCTCGTGTGCTCAGCCTTTACCACTCTCGCTCTTCTACCCCCTTTCTACCCCATTTCCACCCCTTCCATCCCTATCGCCCTCCTCTTTGCGTCGACTATTTTTCCCCATTTTCTCCTTTTTTCCTCCCTCTATTTTTGTTTCCTTCTCCCATTCTCCACCCTCTCTCTGCTCTTTTCCACCGTCTCGTTTTGTTCTCTCTTTCTCTCTTCCTTTTCATCCCCTTCGTTCTGCTTCTGTATCTCGGTCTCGCTCGTTTTACCATCTCCGCGGCTGCTTTTCCTACGTTTCCCTTGTTCGCCTTTTTAATCGTTTCGCCACTTCAATTTTTCATCTCTTTTATTTCCTTTCCCTCCCTTTTCCTCGATTTATGCGGTCCCATTTTTACCCTTATTGCGTCGCTATTTTCCTTTCTTACGTTTCTATACGATTCCTTTTTTCTCTGGCTTTTGGCTTCCTTTTTTGGAGCTGGATCCAGGCAGCTGGATTTCCATCGATGTCAGTCACTGGCGGTTTTATCCTACCTCCGTCTTTATTTTTATTTCTTATTCCTGCATTCTGTTTTCTTCGAATTTTTGTCCCCTTCTCTTTCTGTTGTTAGTTGAATTTCTTGGTTCTATTATTATCGCAGTTATATATTATTTCCTTGCAATTCCTGCATCTCTGGTGTCGATATTTCCTACCATTTCCGAAGATTCGACTTTTCTCTTCGACCCTCTGATTTACAGCTGCTGGAAACGTCATTCGAAATTGTAACTCGCCTTATGACATTCCCCTCGTTATCCCATTTTCTCTTTCATTTCGCCCCCTTTTTTACTTTCCTTTGTTTCCCTCGCCGCTCTTCTTTCGCCTGTCCACCACTGTATTCTCCCCTTTTCTCTTTCTGTTGGCCCCCCTCCTTCGACTTCTTCCAGCGGGTGATGCACAATTTCAAAAGCTGCAACAGACCGTGGCGGAGATAAGCTAATGACATTACGTTCTGTGTACAGGCATCAGCGTGAAAAGCATCCTCCCTCGTGTCGTGTTTACACGGCTTCGTCGAAAAAAAGGAAAAAAGAAAAAAAAAAAACAGAAGAAAAAAGAGGAAAAAGTACAAACGTGATGAAAAGCTACTAGCCGACATGTAACTATAGTGCGTGCACATATCGAATGTTGCGTGCTATTCTGCTCTCTTTTCCCTCTTTTTATTTTTTCCTTTTTCGTGTGTTTTCTTTCTCGTTATACCTCCATGTTTTTCATTAGGATCGTGACGGGAGACTTACTTTAATTGCAGTGTCGTTGTTAGGTATTTTGTAAATAGCTAGTTTAGGTTCTTCTTCGTTTTTGACCTTTTAATTTATTCGATTTTGTTTAAACAGAGCAATATTCTGTATTAATATTCTGTATAAGTAAATTTATTTAATTTTTTATTCGTTTTCTGATAGACACTTTGGGGATTAGGGAAATAATAGAAATGGGAAATAAGTATAATATAGTGGTAGTTATATTCTCGAAATGGAAGGTCAAAAAATTTCGTTGCTATTAATACGGAACTGCAGGATACGATTTTTAGCATTTCCCATTTTTCGCGTATTCCCAACGAGCTTTGCGGGATGAAGCTTTAATCTGGTCGTACTGAAGCGCACACATACGTAAGTTTCCTTTGCTTTTTCCCATTCCCTCCTTTTTTTAACGCGAATCGATTAGGCGCGTTTAAAACAACCCGCTGCAATAACCGCTGCTCTCGGCTATATACCAAAAATAATTTCGGTAATTTCGTGATACGAAAATTCGTTTAAATCCCCGAGTAATTTCGCGTTTATCGAATTTGCGTTGAATTTTCCAAATACATATTCCATTCCTACATATATGACATTTCGCAGCTTAATTATCTTGTAAATTAGAATTTTTTGATCTCCATGATGTACACTTTTCTTTACAACCACGGATACTTTCTCGAAAATGATAATTCATAGCCAGGTAGTGAATAACGGTCGAAAAATGCAGGGATAAAATCTATTACCGATACCAAAATTTATGTACCGAAGTAAAAATAAAATCTCGAATGTAATCTCCATTCCAAGCGTATCCAAAATTTGTTTCCCGTGATACAACGTTGCTAAACAATAGAACTCGAGCAGTTCAATCTCTTACATTTTGATGAACGACTGCCGCCTACTACCCTGAAACTCTGATAGGAAGTTTTATTCCAAAGGGTGGTGGAATTACGCGTGTCTTATTCTGACGTCGATTTATGGAACCCCGGACACCTGATGTATTGTACTAACAGCGCGTAAATCCATCTTCGAATCAGTCCACCCTTTGTCATCTCTCCGAAACCTTCCCCCCGCGTTTGAATTTCGATGAGGAAAGCAACAGGAAGGAATAAACCTTACAAAAATTATAAACGACCAGTTTGTCAGAATTTTTTGGCAGAATAATTAATAAAATAGAGTAATACACGTGGACACGAATATATTCATCGATAAAAATAATGCACATGAAGAAATAACATTTTCTTCACACTTTCTATTCAATCGTTTTTTGTTTTCTTTAACTTGTTGTCTTTTATGTCATTTTATATAATTTATCTATTATTGTTTCTACATCACACACGCGCCCTTTCTATCGTATCTCACAGTCCTGCATTAACACAGATTCATTCTGTGTCACATATTTCTAGATTTTGGGTGGATCGATTTAAGATAGTATTGTTGGCTTCTTAATAGAATAAAATAAGCTTATAAATAGAATGACGGCTATGAAACAAGAGAGATTCGCTATGGGCTTGCTCTTCTGATCTTTCTTAGACTGACTCGGACTTCTTACATACTCTCTGATTGACACACTAGCACACTTTTCAAGATTGCAAAAAGACTGGCTTAAAAACTCTTAAAGACTGACTCGTTCGTTCCCTTGCACCCTTATATGTACCCTAATTCTCGTTAGCGAAAATGACGCTTATATGTGGCAACTATTCGAAGAATAGAGCATCGAACGTCAAACTGTGGTCATGTTATTTGGCCAACGCGATATTCTATCCCCATATGGTGGATGAAATCTAAACCATCGTGAATTTTATTAACCCTTTTAGGTCCTAGGTCTAGTTGGACTTGACACACTATTCCATACGATTTTGCTTTATTTTCGTACACAAAGCACAGTCCTGTGTATTTTATTTAATTTAATGAAAAATTAGGGAAATGCAAATCTTTAAATATTTCGAAATTAAATATATGTATGTAGGATCTGATTTTGTGTGGATTGACTTAAGATAGTATCGTTGGCTTTTTAATAGAATAAAATAAGCTTATAAATAGAATGACGGCTATGAAACAAGAGAGATTCGCTATGGGCTTGCTCTTCTGATCTTTCTTAGACTGACTTGGACTTCTTACATACTCTCTGATTGACACACTAGCACATTCCTCAAGACTGCGAAAAGACTGGCTTAAAAACTCTTAAAGACTGACTTGCCCGCATCCTTGCACCCTTATTTAAACCATTCATTCTGTCCTTCTTCATACCCAGGCTTTCCTTCCCAATCATACCCCTTTCCCACGCAACCTCGGTGGGCCAGGTACTTCAACCACTCTGGAGCATCCCTAAACTTTCACTCGACTCTACCATAAATATTCTTTGCAGTCAATCCTCTTGCACACGGTCACTTTCGTTCTAAGCCCAAACGCTCTTGACATTCTTTCAGGGCCGTACTCATTCCAATCCTACGTGCATAATCCTATATGCATAAAAATTAATTAATTTCCCATATTTCCTGTCTCTTTTTTTACAATTTTTCCTCGTATCTCGTATAATATGTGCGGAGATACAAATTAGGATATTATTTCGATAATTAATGTTCCCTGATCGAAACGTGAGATTTTGCGCCGTTTCATGGTTATTTTTCAGCCCGATGGGCAAAAGTTTGAACATTTCCATGGAAAATGGGAAGAAAAAATATATACCAGCGAATCCATAGGTGAAATCGTACAAATCAGTTTAATTAAAATCTAGACACGTTACTATATATCTTTTTTATCGATGATATCCTCGCACGAGATACTTTTTGACGTGTTATGGCATTGCGTATGAAAGTTTGCACGTAATCGGAAATGGGGCCCAGTTTTATTTCGTCGCATTTACAACCTATAATTTCGTAATTTACGTTGTATTTTCGGGGATTATGGAACTAACTGGGTTTAAAAAAGGAATTATTCTCGCAAGTTTGACACGTATATTGATTTAATACAGGTTCACAAGAATATGAGAAGTATTATATCAAAGGGAGTAAATGGTTAATGTATGTAAATTCTCGCAAAAGTCGCTTGAATTTTTAACGACGAATTTTCTCAGATTTCCCGTAATTTCCCTTGCATAATGTATTTCATCCTTGTTATCTCGACTGCTCTAGTAGAAATATACGTTAATCGTCGGTACTTCTCGCGTCAGCCATATATCTCACATACAGTGATTCAACATTGATTAAACTCAACCGTAAACTATGATATCCTCATAGTAATATGATATAGTCATATGTAAATATATCTTTCTTCTATATAACAACAACCTTTTCATCTAATAATATTTAAATCGCTATAATCGCCAAATATCTGCAACATAGTCCAGGAATGTATAATTTGAATCATCCTAATTTTTAATTTCTCGGGAAGCAAACCCGAAGGTGGGCTCCCTTCTTTGTTAATTCATCGAGGATCAAGAGGATCATTTCTTCGATTTGGGACCCCGGTTATCATTGCTACGTGCTCCTCACTCACGCTGCCTTATCGGTAACCGGAGCTCGCATAATCTTACTAACTCTTACAAAAGGAAGGGATGCGTTTCGTCCCGGGTCTGCTAGTGGACTCATGAGTAAGGCTATCCTAGACTGAGATACTATTAGAAGGTCAGGAAGTTATTTATATAGGAATTGGTGATTTTCCGAGGACTTGCGAGAAAGTCCTCAAATTTGGAATCCCTCTAGTGCGAGAGTGAGAATGATGGTCGCTACAATATATTCAATATCTCTGTAAGAATAGATGTATCTAGGTCTTGGTAGATACCTCACTTCCAATATTCTATCTCCAAGGGAGAGATTGGTGAAGTGCAGGGTGTCTTCTTTTTCCTGCTTGATGATGGGCAGTGTGCCTATGATAGCCTGTTGGTATCCTCGTGGTGGTCGTTGCTATCGATGAGGTAGCAGGTAGAAAGACGATGGGAAAAGGAAGGGATGCGTTTCGTCTGCTAGTGGACTCATCGGTAAGGCTTGCTTCCAGCAGGCCCTGCCTTAGACCAGGGATACTTAGGTGTCACAGGAACTTCTATTTAACCCTTTCGGTACGTAGGAGCTGGCCGCGGTTATACATTCGTGGTACGAGGAAGCTTTCCACAAGAGTGGTTGCACTGGAAGCCACGAAAACGTGTTTTGCGGTATTCATAGAAATCTCGAGCGTGATTGACACTAAACTTTTCATTCGAACCACGACAATCATCGATGACGTTTCATGGATCCCGTCAATAGACGACTGTAGTACCCAGAGAACGTTTCATGGCCGCCGCCATTAGGCGGCAGTAGTACCGAAAGGGTTAAGGAAGGTCGAGGCTTTACCGAGGACTTGCTAGAAAGTCCTCGAACCTCCTTCAAGTAGGAATCCATCTGTTAGCGAGGGTGAGAACTTGGTCACTGCCATCTCTCATTTTCCATTCCATTTTTTAAAGATTCTACCTTCCTTTCATTCACCAGTCATGTGACCATGCTAGGTTCCTCGTTAACACTAGAACTACCAACCGAGTCAAAATGACTGGTCCCAGAATTTTCCTTTTTACAATCACCGAACACACACCTGCTTTGAGAACAAAATTTGTTTCAACTCATGTTAAGAATGAACTGTAATCAATATTGTGGTATCGCAGGATGAGCGTGTTATCTAGAGTGCGTGCGAAAGGATGAATGATCGTGCGCTAGTATCGTGTGGACGGGATGTTTATAAATGTATCGGATGAAAGTGAAGAGTGGCTTTAGGAATGCGTTTGAGTGTTTGGGCTAAGTGACCCGCTGAGGGTAAGATTGCGAGGAGTGGGTGGGAAAGTATGATTGGAAAGAGAGAATAGGTATGAAAGAGGATAGAATGGATGGTTTTAAATAGGGATGCAAGGGCGTGAGTGGGCAGAGAGAGTGTGGAGTCGGTCGTAGTACGTGTAGTATATGAGAGTTCAGAGAGAGAGTTGTGAAAAAAGGTGTTAGTTGTATTCGTGTTGCTAAGTGTAAACGTGTTGTTAGGTAATTGTGTCGTTGTAGTTATAAGAGTTTAGTTAATAGATAGATTATATTCGTAGTCTTTATCGTCACCGCATATTGCATTGTATATTTTATGATTAATAAATAGTTTTACATTATTCGTGTTTCACCCTATCTCTACAATATATTCACTCATATTCATCGTACCGTTGAAATTACTATAATCTATGCACGTTCTAGTTGTGTGTTTGTTGTATAACAATCGTATATTTATTATAAAATTATAAATTACACACGTCTTGTATAATAATTGTTCACTCTCACGCTTCTTATACCAAACTGAAATTCCTCATAACAAATGGACTCTGATCCATAGCAACTGCACAACACCATGCATTCTAGATCTTCCATTTGCACTTCCAAAGACATACATATCTACATTTGTGCCATTACTCGACCTCGCATACTTGCATTCACACTAATAAAACCAAATCCACAATAGTTAGGTACCCATTAAAGATCGGTAGTTCTAATGTTAAGTTTCGAGAATCCCATTTCACGTTTGATTCACACCAATCCACCAATATTTACACATCGTCCTCCTCACTTTATCCTTCCGTTCAGCGTATCTAAATCCTGCATCGTTGTCAAACGAAATCCCATTAGCTATCGCAAAGACCCGCAAGAAGAATTTTCGCGAAGTCGATTCTGTGCTTTGGAAACGGGCCAAACGCGTGCACGGGCTCGCCTGAGCGCGAAGAATCGCGACGCGATTTCAGTCGCGTTGCATTCGTCGCGGGACGTAATATCGTTTCGCAGGCTGCACTTCGTGCTGCGTTTTCAGCCGTTGCGCCGGAAAATTGGAAGAAAAACAAGATTGGCCTGGCGAAGAAGACGCGTGGCAAAGGAGAAGCCCGCCGTCGAGAGGGTCTCTCGATTCACGCTCCGTCTTTCGAGCTTTAATACCCGGAACGCTCGCGTGTATCTTATCTCTGAATTATGCCGCTTAGAACGGCGAGGATGTAATTTGCCGAGTGCGTGCTCCATAAAATTGCCCTAACCGTCCGTGTCTTGATAGCCTGTAGACAGCTCGAGATTCCTGTGTCACGAATTGAAAAGCGTTTCAAGGTTTTCTTCCTGCTGGATATTAAACTGCGGGGTCGCGATACCTTTCGTCTGCTTTTAACCTCTTATGATCTCCTTCCTGGCTTTGAGTTTTTACACGCTCTCGTCCTTTGCGTTCGTGATTCCCTAGCTTCTCTGAAATACTTGTTATTTTAGCCTTATAGTAAATCCGAGTCAAAACAGACGACAGTGAGTCGACAGACGTCAGTTATACTGAAATAAATTGAAATATATAAATAATAATTCAAATATTTTGTGTACAGGGAACAGAGTATCGTCTATTGAACTTTGATCCAGAAAACGAGATTATATATACTTGTTTATTTTCGTCGTACCATTATTATTATTATCGTTTATGCAGGACAGATTTAGGTACTCAGGTATCAGTCGATTCGATGTTAAAATATTCCGTAAGCTATAAAAATCGTGCTATCGAGGTAAATGGTTAATACTTTGGGGAAATACGTGACAGGTATTCCCAGAGGAAAAATATGGTCGGGATATATTCGCGTTTTCTCGAGGAAGCTTTCGAAGGATCCTTCAGCTTCTGTCGAATAAACGTTTCAGTGACAACGTACACAAGCTAGACGCGATAGCACTGGGTAAAATTTGGCACACGGAGCCGTGGATAATCGACAGGACTAAAAGTGGGATACGTCTGTTGCAGTGGCGTCAAGGAGTTTTTGGTTTGCTCGTATCATGCGTCGCGCCGGCGATGCGACGATGACACGGCTCAATTTGCGAAGGACTTGCTTAACAGAATGATGGGCTTGCTTCTAAGGGTAAATATTTGCCACTTCTGCCTGGGAGGGACCGTTGTTACCACAACGAGATACGTCCGGTCGTGTAATGCTGGCAGCGTTCGTCGCGTTGCCTAAAATATCTATCCACTGACTTACAGTGCA
>NW_016908217.1:583922-698223 GCF_001483705.2 Eufriesea mexicana | reverse complement strand
TTCGTTCTCCGCTTCAGATTCGCCAGAGTATTTTTTTATTTTCCGACGAGCAACCAAGGAGAGAGGAAGAGAAAAGAGGTACGCGCACGCGAGCTGCGAGTGAGTCGCGAGTGGTATCAAGAGGAACGCGGGGGACAGGGGCAGAGAGGAGTGAAGGAACGGAAGCGGAAGCGGGATAGAAGACCGGGAGGCGAGGAAAGAAGTTAAGGGATGGAAATAAACCGGCTGGACACGATCAAAGAGAGCCGGTAAGAAAGTTCTCTCGCCACGTTCTCCGCACGCGAACTTCCTCGCCGCGCTCGTGCGGCAAGCGTTTCTCTTTGACACGGAACGCTCGGGGAAAACAAAGAGGAGGACGTGCTTTCGGACACTCTGACGAGCTTAATCAAGCAATCAGAAGGCACGTGCGCCAGGATGAACGTGTTCGTCGAGCTGTCACTGTAGAGGTCGCGGTTTAGTCGATGACTGCTGGGTGAACGAAACGCTAGCCGGATCGACGACCAAATAAGAGAAGAGGAAGTTCGACGATGGACGGTTGAGACCAAGCTGCGATTCGCAGCAGCTGGGCCTAGACGTGCCGTACTCTGATTACGTTAAGCTTTTATTTATCCAGTAGATACTCTGTCCGGGTGTTCGTCATCTTGGTAGAAGTCTCCCGGAAGAATGCGTGTCTCGCGTGTCGCGTGGAACAGGGAACATAAAACTGATTCAATTTAGTAGAAGAGAGCCTCGAATAGACAAGAACATTCGCGTAGAGACTGCCACAGGCGGTCTACGTAAGTTCTGGATGTTGAATCCTATTTGGAGCTTCGTTACGAAGCAGCAAAGATGACGAGGGAGGAAATAAAAATAGCAATCGTGACACATGAACGAATCGGATCCAATCGAATCGTTCGATCACAAGTGTGGTCACGAGGTGTGTTCATCTGTCAAGGATTGACACGCAAACGTGTCCAACGTTTGCATACTCACCCGGTTGAAGCGCGGGTGCAATTCGAAGGCTGGAGATGAAACCCGATTTCTTGCTGGAACCTGGCAAGAAGGAAATGGGAAAGTGTACCAAGAAAGGAGGAAACGAAGACGGAGAGCAGCTGTTGACGAAAGGTGAACCTTTGACTAGTCAACGCTTGCCATTTCTGCTTTCGAAGCACATATCCGTTGACTCCTGATGGAGAGAGAATCGGGATATTATGCAAACCCGGGTTCTCCTAACGAATATTAGATGCGATTCCTTCGAGTGACGAGGATTCCGAGATCGATTCTCGCCTGGAGGGCCGAGTACCTCGGAAGAATCTTAATCTCGCGGGGAGCCTGATGAAGCTGCGGGAAATCAAGCGGAAATGTCGGAGCATGGTCGCTCGATCTGTCGGAAGACTGACGGTGTAATTTAGTCTTTTCTAGCTTTTGTATAAAACAATTCGCGAAACGTGCCGGATTGACTGACTTGTTTTCTACTTCCCGATTTTCCGTGCGTCGATAATTTCCGTGTTCCGTCATGGTGGACACCGGAAAAGTGATTCAGGGACCCTCGCTTTCATTTCTTTCCACATGACCCGTCAAACAACGAACAACGTTGTGCCGGAACTAATCAATGAGCGTAGCTTTTATAACAAACGCACATCGCCGAACTTCACGCTGCATAAACCGTCGAGATAGAGAGACTCGAAGGACGATTAAATAGTCGAATCACGAGTTCGTATCTCTGAGATTACTAGCCGTAGTACCTTCGCCGAAAGTAGCAGGTAATAGCGCGATACTCCGGCTGATAGATATACCGACGATAGAGCATCAGGAACTCGTAGGCGAAACGAAGAATAAGTATTGGAGGAGTGGCGCGAGTCGACAGCCGTGGGATACGCTGGCGTCAAAGAAAATCGACGAACGAAGCTATCGTTACAACGAGCACTCCGTCTTGCCTTCTGAGGAGAGCGGAACCCTTGTTACAACGAGCATCTCGTGTACAGTGCTAGGCAAACGTTCGAGGAACGAGCTGAATTGTTAGTCATTGAAACAGTTGAAGCAGGAAGAGTCGGAGACGAAGAAGAAGAAGAAGAAGACATGTCTTGCTAGAGCGAAACGAAAAATGACGAGGACTCGTGAAGAGAGACTCGGGGATGAATGGGACGAAAAGAGAGAGATCGTGAACTGATGAAAACTCGATGAGAGTTCGTTTAGGCCGCGACTCGCAGTCGTTAGAAGCTGTCTCGGTTGGCTGAGCGCGACAAGGATGATCAGACTGGCTGGAATCTCGTCCCAGCGATATTTTCCATCGGTGGAACCACTGGATAGACCAGAGGAATCGTGCTGTTTCAGATGCAGAACGTTCTCTGCTCGCTCGATCGCTTATGCAGTCGACACGCCGCGGGTGGTGTAATCGAAAGGCGGAAAGTGACAAGGAACTGATAGTCTGCAGTTGCGTACGGTACTATTTCTATGGAGATATTCCACCGAGATCCCAGTCCTCCGAGGAGATTCCCGTGTCACGGAAATATCACCACCTAGAGCCTGTTAATACGAAGCCTCTGAGAGCAACCACGTAGCTACTTTCCTGGGAAACCCCGCGATCTTCGTGTAAATTATTCCTGTCCTTTGGTGATATTGATTCTCGTCTCCCACGAGAACACCGAGATCTATTCAAACGTTTATTCTTCGACGTTGTTCTCCTCACATTTCGAGATCTATCAGAGGGATCAAAGACATAGGACAGTTCACAAATACCTCGCTGTTTCGTGAAATCCCATTCGACGGGATTATACAACCTATTTCACTCTGTGCAGACATGTCTCGTTGGCCTAGTATTTTCATTATTTAACAGATAAAATCGCTCGATCGATTGATATCTACGAAAGCTGTTCATTTCCAGAAGAAATTTGTTTAGAGGATGAGTTAGCGAAATCATTATTTTGCTCCTCTTGGAGATTCCGACAGGTAGTCATCTCTCGAACACCTGCAATATTATCGTTGGTCCAGGAAATACCCGAAGAGGCTGCCGTGTCAAAACGAAGCATCGTTATTCTGTATGCACCCGATCGAGGAGCGTATCGTGGCTCACAAGTGAACTGGAACGGAAGAGGAAGAAAGAAGCGACGTACCTTTTGGAAGGCTGGAAGCTGGAAGAGGACGCTGTTCTTCCGCTACGTGCCTCGGCTATCGCTGTAAACAGGGGAAGATAGCGGGCCGGGTGTTGGAGGGGTCGATTCTCGAGCTGAAAGGGAATTACTTCCAACGTGGTGGCTCAGCACAAGTTTCATCGGGGAATTCTCGGGTGTCGGAGCCGACTAGCTTTTGGCCTATCTGCCGACCGTGTCTTTTGGATTCTGATTTTAGACGGAACCGTGTAATTCCGCGATGCGAATAACAATACGCGATATAATTTTTAAAGAAATTCCGAGAATTCGACGAATTCGAGGCAAGCTTGGTTCTACTGGAGAAAAAAAGCTGCCTGTACATTATTCCCATTTCAGTTTCTCTAATTTACGAATACCTATCTATGCTTTCAAAGTACCTCAAAGCAAGTCGAGAGTATTCGGAAGAGGGAATCCTAAAATTAAGTAGAATATCGTGCAGAAGATCCACAAAGAGAAGACTGTAATCCTAAGTATTATTTATCCGAGTGGAACAGTTAATTCTCGATTCCATTTTGTCAAATAATTCACCGCTATCTGTCGATCCGTCGAAAACGCTGGATTGGGAAGAAAGTGCTCGAGGAGGAACAATATCACGGAGAAAGCTGATCGATACCGAGAAGCCAGTGATCAATCTCCCGAATGTTCTGGAACAAATTGTCGTTGTACCTCGCAGTTCACTTATTTCACCAACGAGACAAGCCATGTGAGAAAGAAAGGAATGAACACCGTTGCTTTAAACGCACTTCGTTATACGGCACATTTCTGTCGTGTTGACAAGATAGGCGAGAAATGATGGAGCAATAAGTTATTGCATCGATTTCGCTGTTTGAAACGATATTACATTGGCTGGATGAAAAATGGAGGAGCAGGGTGCGCAGGTGTATCGAAAAATTGCATGACATTGTCTCGCTGCATTAAAGATACCTTTGTCCTTCTCAAAATGGCTGTCTCGAGGGTGTCTCAGTTGATCGTAAAACACAGGGAACAGGCTACCAGTGGCATTGTTCAACTTAATTTCGCATAACGTGTCTGCCGCTGGCTGGAAACTTGGCTCGCGAGGAAACACGGGGCTGTCCTGAAGGAAGCAGCTGTTGTTGCAAATTTAAAAGGGTAGGAGGATGCGAAATCGGACCGGTTCTCAAATTATTCGCGGCTGCAGCTAGCCTGGCAAGTTTGGGGTGGCTGCACCGGGGATAAGAGACCTCCTCTCCCTGGAGGAGAAAAATGATGGTCGGGACGAGAGTTCCTCGTGGACGATAGCGACGAATACGCGAATGATCCGGAATCGGGGAAGGAAAAGGTCGGAAACGGACACGTTGTAATGGAAAAGAGGAGAGGAAATGGATCGGGTGTCAGCTGCTTCGACGAGGTCTGATTTTCGTGCACGTACCGTTCCTCTGGTTCGACTCGAAACGCGCTCTAAATAGCAAGCGGGACGCGGACTCGAGAAAAATCACTTTCGTCGTCACGCCACACGTGACTGCGCCTCGCGGAAAATCACCACCGGAAGGGAATTCCGTTCTTTTGCTACGTGTCGTTTTTTTATCCCGAACCTCACGTGGTTACAGCTTGGGAAAAATTGCTCCCCGAGACGCACCCTAAACGGGGAGGCAGTGTCGCGCTTGTTTCGCGAGAAATATCGTTCGGATGATGTTTCTCTAATCGCGCGTGGAATAACCTGTCGTAGCGGTGAAATCGAGGAAAGGAAAGGCAAGGAAATTGAATTTTTCTTTTTCCATTTTTTTTAATTTTTTTTATTTTTTTTAATCTTTTTTTATATTTTTAAATCCCATATCGGTTTTTCTATATATGGAGCGCGTGTGGATTATTTTTTGACGATGGGCCGTTAATTGACCGGCTGTCAGATTCAGTTTGCAGAATGAACGGTATGTACAACATATATCGTGACGTTGATAATTGATTACGGATTTACAGTGATAATTTTATTATATTTATTATATTGTTGCGCCGATGCGAATCGATGTTCGCATAGGAGATGAATATGTAGCACTGGAAATTTTCTAACAAATCCTTTCCATTCAGAAGGTACACATTCAGAAAACTTGTCCGATGTATCACGCTCGTGCAGTATTTTTAATTTTAACAGTAGTAAACAATAATTATCGTATCAAATGTAAAATATGAATTGATACGAAGTGATTGTGATTATTTCTTTTTAAATTTCACAATTTCGTGGCTTCGTGATTATGATATTTTGGAACAGGGATCATTATTAATAGTTACAGAGACTGGTTAAAACTATATATTTCCCTTTGTTGAAGATAGCTTCTACCTTTCACTATAGTATTTCATATTCTTCCATTCTTATACCTAATTATTCCTGTATTATATTGTATTTTGCGTATCTTATTAGCTTCGTATTCTTCTATTCGAATTCATAAGTATACTCTGAGCTAGATACGATTTTTCCATTTTCCTAGCACTCTTAGTAGATATCTAACATAGAAACAGCAGTGTTCCCATATGATACCTTTCATTATGTGCTTTTACCTCAATAATTAACCCATTCAGGTAATCTAAAATCGTCAAATCTTAAACAAATCTTTGCCAAAAATTGCTCGGGAGTTCACAAGTGAAATTTTCTTCAAGATCCACAGTAGGGTATATTCACGTTATATGAAAATTTATAGTTAATTATTTTCATGCCTCAGTGATAGCTACGTGTAGTTTCTTCGTCTCTATTTCTAGTAATTCATAATTCTCAAAGGCGCGAAAAATTCTAAAGAGACACTCTATAGACAGCTGCCTCGTGCTGGCAATGTTCACGTTTCCGAGACACCGGGTGCGCGAATTGAATTCGATGGAAACCGGATCCCAGTACCGTCTCTCGCGTCTCGCACAGCCGATACGTGTAATTTATGCATGTTTCCATCACGCGGTAAGCCTTGTGACGTATCTTGCAACGCGTGACAAATAGATCGTTGCCTTTGAAGCCGACATTGTTGATCCGACGACTCAATGTGAACTCGACTCCGAAGTCAGGCAGACGAATCGAGCAATGGGTGAGCTTGGTTGCCATGCTCCCTCTGATATATCCAGTTACAACGAAGCGTACGATATCTGCCAAACGCCTTCGTGATCTGATTTGCTTAACAATGCAGATATGATCTCCTTCGAAATTATAGAATAACCATACTCTTGCGTAATGTTCACGTGTGTCAAATATATCGCAATGTATCTTCAATGGTGAAGAGATAGCGAATGATGGCTGAACGATCACGATAATGTTATAGTTAAATTTAGGTCCTTTGTTCAAGTGTTTCATAACGGAGTGCCTGTTCCCCTGTCGAGGAGAATTCGGTCTGGTTACTTTCCGAGAGTTGTTTACTCGGAGTAACTTTCTTCCTTAAATCTCGAACAGTAACGAGACTTATTGATAATAATTCTCTCCTCCTTGTACTGGTTCTTCACTACGATTCTTCAATTCATCTGTGCGACTTTTGCTCTAACTTTGAAGAAAATAAATTCCCAATCAGAGATTTCCTACTGTGACAGTCTAATAGTCTAAAGTCATTATTGTTAAAAGATTCCAATGTAGTGAAAATTTATTTAGATATTTTGGTATTTCATCGACATTGATGTTAGATATCAGTTTCATTAGGGATCGTGAAATTCATTTCTTCCTTCACTTTACCTCACGATAATTGGATCCTGTCTCGTTTGACATTTCTTTGGAGTCACACAAAGTGTAATAATAATTTTGAAAAGTGAAAAGCTACAGTAAAGGTCTTACAGTGACGAAGCGAGTCACAGATTATTCCAAGACAATTGTTCCAGAGTTTTCAGTCCTGTTTTCCATCGATGTACGAGTCCTTTACATCCTTTTGGGACCTTGAGGTCTAAATTAACTCGCAGTGACGGTGCAGTTCAGCGTTAGTAACAAAGTTGTGACCAAGCTCCGCGGCAAAGAAAGATGAAGTCCAATATTTGTTGTTTGTGTCAACAGAAAGGTAGAGGTTGATCTTTAAACTGCAGTAAAGGGAAACGTCTCGTGCAAATAGTATCCTAGTGCACATGTGCAAATAATGCTAGTTTCGAGCAGATACTTCAGACGTTACAAGCACACGCATCAGTGAGAGTGGATATTAAACGGGAATACGTATGATTGAAAAATATTTAGTATATCCTGTTAGTTGCATGTGAAATTACATTAGAAAGTATATTAATTTTCAGTCGTTCGTTTCGACATACATACGACACCATAGTATGTAATATTCCTTATCAAGTTTCCATTAGTCCAAATATTCTCCTGTCCTATATATTAAAATTTCCAATTCCATAAATTCCATATTTTTTCCAGGATAACAGAACTTCTTAAACTAAACAAAGTTCCACAAAATTTCACAGAATTTCACAGAATTTCACAGATCTTCGCGAAATTTTACAGAATTTTACACAATTTCACAGAATTTCACAGAATTTCACAGAATTTCACAGAATTTTACAGAATTTTACAGAATTTCAAAAAATTTCACAGAATTTTACAGAATTTCACAGAACTTCACGAAATTTTACAGAATTTCACAGAGCTTTGCGAAATTTTACAGAATCTTACAGGACTTTGCGAAATTTTACAGAATTTCACAGAATTTCGCGACATTTCACAGAATTTCCCGGCATTTTACAGAATTTCACAGAATTTCGCGAAATTTTCATTCGATGATCATTCTCTTCGAAAAACAGAAAGAAATTATTACAAATTCCAATCCTATTGTTCACTTTCAATACGTACTCAATCCATGTCGAAACCTCTCGAAAGGGAAAAATGCAGAGGTCTCCTAGAAGTATAGAGAGCTGTCCAACCAGTGGACCAAGAGCTCTCGTCGAGTCATCGTTGTCGTAATAGTATCCACATTCGTGGACATTGCGGCGTAATTACCGTGGCGGTTAATTGTCACGGACAATGCATGGCGCGCGTGTCATACGTACACAGCCATAACATTGGAATCCGTAACTTTCATCGAGATTCATTTTTGCGGCCACTCTGTTATCCCTCATTAAATCTTTTCAAGCCTTCTGCTGGAGATCGATGATTAATCTATTGGGGTATTTAACGTACTTTCGCTTGACATAGTTTCGATACATGTATATCTGTTGCATGATAAATTACACTGTTAATTTCACTGTGTCAGACGAAGTTAGGTACACTATAATTTTGGAAAGGATTCGTTAGAAATGAAAAAGTTAGTGGATATTAACCCTTTGTGATTCAGAGACAATTCTTGGTTGCAAGTTAGGAAAATTATTATATTAAAATTAATGAACAATATTTCTAATAATATTATATATAATTTCTATTAGACTGAGAAGTGTCATCAATTCAGAAAAATTTCGAATTCCTATTTTCTTGCAAAGAAAAGGTCTTCGAGTACAAGGGGTGAAATAAAATTATTATCGATAGTATCGTATTATCATTCCAGTCACGATGTTTCAATTGTAATTGGCAATTATTTTTTGGTCCCAGTATAGTTTTCCTCGTTTGCTTATTTAATAGTTTTTATTTGATTAATTTTCGAAGGAAAATCAGCTTGAGAAATTAGTTAAAATTATTTATTATGGTATGTGGAATAATTTTTCGATAGTACTCGGTTTTCCCAAAAGAAAAGAACGGTATTCCATTTCCCATTCTTCGCATTATGATAATCATGTTTGTCGACGAAATTTTCGATTAATTTCGTTCGTTAATTCTGTAAGATATGTCAAGTGTCTTTCCTTATTTATTTATTGGCTTAAATTATTCTTTCGAAGGTACTAGTCAGGTGCTTGTTAAGATTTCGTAGATTGTTTCATAAAATAATTTATTATTAGACCAATGCACGTAAAAGAACCAAGACGAATTTATTTTGTCGAATTAACTTTATTTATTATTAATTTTATTTTCAAAAGCTTCTTAACAATCATATTTCACATTTCACGTGCATTAGTCAAATAATATACACATTTTCAACCACAACAAAGAACAAAAAAGAGAATTACTAAGAAATGGATAGAATTATTAGCAAATTAAAATTCTTTTCGTTATTTAATTTTCCAACGATGTACATACGCATATAATTTTTTCTTCCTTAATATTTACTATGATTTACTACAATCCTTCTCACGAAAGAACAAAAATCAAAGACACTTACTATAGCACTGTCACAACTCGAAAATCCGATAACAGATTACATCGATATCGAGATACTACCCACCGAATTCTCGTGTTCACTGAACAACCATGAGATGCTTACGATATCGACATAATCGATATTGCAACCATAGTCGTTGCCAACAACTTCTAGTAAATTAATCGGATATTAATTACTGCATTACGACTTCGTTACCTCTGTAGAACGAACATTCACCTGTTATTAACCTGTTGACCGACGTCGACGAGTTAGCTTCTTATTAGACAATGCTGCACGACGAGTTAACACTAGGTTTACAGACGCTATCTGTATACCTATTTCTACGGACACCTGTCAAATTTACAGGTAAAGCGAACCACGTGTCTTTTCTTTCTTTAACGATTAGTTTAATTTCAAAACCATTACAATATTAACCCTTTGCACTCGAGAGGTGAGCTTCAGCCACCATTTCATAAAATTTGGAAGATCCATATTAATTAATATATCAAATTTAATGTAATGCAACAGTGTACGAGGTATCGAAATCAAATAATTCTACAATTCTATTATTATACAATTCTTTGTTTACTGCTCGAAAAGTATCGTCAGTTTTTTAGTAGACAATCTTTGATTTTCTACTATTCTCTAGCCGAAAAATCTTCGAGTGCAAAGAGTTAACAGTCTTAATATAACTTAACTAAATCTGTTACTATCGTATAATTGGAGCAACCCATCCGTCAAATTGACGGGTTTCGTAAATCTAGTGTTAACTCTTCAGGAAATTTTTAAGATAGTAACAGTAACGATATTCATCCAGCGTGGAACGGTATGTCACTTGTTCATTTTCATCGTACGAATATTAGTACGAGTCTTTTGACAATTCTTTTCTCTTTCTAATTATCTGAAAGTGACTATCTATTTTGCTAAATAATCGAAATTTGCAGAGAGAAGATAAATATTTATAAAACGTATTTTTGAAGGAACAAAGAGGAACCAGTGGCATTCAAAATTTAATCATTCTATACTCCATGTACATGTTGGCTGTCGGTGTGTCTACGATTCTCGAAACGGTCAGGTGTTTCACAGGACACGGTTTCAAACAGTTCAGATGTAATCTTTTGAACCACTTCCCTAATACGATTACGAGATCCAGCTCGGACTCTAATTCGTCCTTCGTCGTGCATGGTCCAGCTCGCGAATGGAAATTTCGTTTCTTTTATTTTCCATCTACCCGTGTTACTAATTTACACTAAGTCTGCTATTCAAAAAGACCTACGCCTATTTTCCATATTTTCTCGTTGAAAAAGAATTTTTAATTTCAAAAAATTTCCGAAACCATTGCAATATTTTGTTTAGAGTCCACATAGATCGGCCAGTTGTAAAAATTCTTGGAATTCGATAGGGAATTTAATAATTAAACTTAAAATGGTTTGAATAATCTCCGTAACGCAGAGAATTCGATGATCGAAATTAAAATAAATATAGCAATTTGCGGAATGCGAGTATTAAAATTTCTCTCGTTCCTCGGTTTGGATAGTCACTTTCGGGGCACCCTGTATCACCGACTCGTTTCAGCAGCCACGTTCGAAGTGACAGGACCGTTTCCACAGGGATCGGGGATTACAAGCGGCGGGGTCGTTTGTGGTCAGACAGCTCTGCCCGGTTAACAGGTTAATACATTTCGAGCGGCCAATAATGGATTAACGATAACAATAACCGGGCGTGCACGAGCATGTAAATTAACGGTTGAAAAACGATACACGCAGGGACGAAGGGAAAAAGCATTGCATTTCGCGAAACATTCTGTGGTTAGCGATTAACCGAGCCTGTCGATCGCGTATCCGATTCCGCGTGGAGATACAAAGAAATCCAATCGCTTTGTTGTCTGTGCCCGCTTGTAAAGCTCGCCGAGCGGGAAACACAGCTTTCCGCTGCGTGGAATCCGAAGCTTTAACGATTAGTTTAGATAATGCGATTCCTGGCTTCTCGACGGGGAGAGGGACAACCCTTGAACTTTGCCCCCGCGGATTGATTCCTTTTTAACGGGAACTGTTTCACGGTGTAATTTATTCTCGTGGTCTATTTATTACGCATCTTATTACACCACGCCATTGAGCGGGAAAATTAGAATTTTCTCGTGAAATATCCCAGCGATATTTCGTCCTAATTATCGCTCTTCGGGAGAGGGTGAGAATGCGAAAGAAACGAGTCGAAGAAATTCCTCCTTTCATTTTATTTTATTTTATTTCTCCTTTCTTTTTGCTTTTCGTGCTGCTGTTTCGTAATGGAGAAACGTGCCCGTTGACTGACGCGAAAATATTAACCCCGCTGGAGGGACTCGCGGAGACATTATGCGGCCCCAGAAAATTGTAAGTCAGGGGTAAAAAGTGACGGAACGTAAATCCCTATGCCATTACGCGTACGTGTCGCGTATAACATTCATGACTTTTGCATATTTCAGAATTCACGAGCACCGGCTAATGTATACACTTTGTCTATGGCCTGATTAGCACCCCTTTGACTCGGCATCACTCCCCACTTACATTATGCTTCGCATTCGACGTTATATTTTCCTTTTCTACGGATGAAAAACACTCGTTGGTACGTTCTGTAACTACCCTGGAACAAGGAAAAAATAATAACGGAATAAACCAACGTCGTTTTATCTATTATTACGTTGCAATAATTCCTCGGCCATCGTCAGGGGGGCGGAAACGTTGTTCTTTGTTCTCGCGGAAGGAAGAAACGAAGGGCGATAATTGCGACGAGCAAAGAGAAATAAATTCTAGTCCAAGATTGTCTTTGGTGGCGAGGTGGTAATAAGAAAGGTCAAACGAGCGTGAGGGTAAAAAGTCCGGTGTTCCTCGAGTCGAGAACGACCGCGGCTATCCTGATTATTTTTGTACCGTGTACATATCGTAGGCGAAGATGATTAATTACCCGGGGCCAGGATGAAGCTTGGCAGCTTTTCTGCGTCGCTCGTAGGTACTTCCTACTCTTCGTCGGTGTTTTAACTTAACGTTCCTTTCCATGGTCGCCGTGGTCCCTGTATAAATGAGAAAAAACGGGGACGAGATCGCTGGCGACGCGATCGATACTCGTCCCGACGACGAAACGCGTCGTGGTCGGCCATTACGCCATTGTTTAGTCACGATGGTCGTGCTTGAACAACTATTATTATCATTAATGTTATCAGTGGATTTGTACATAGGAAGTGTCGTGCTTCGATTTTTCAATTATTTAGAATTAATTGAGGAAAAGGAAAAAAAAAGGAAAAAAATATATGCAAAAAAGAAAAAAAGAGAAAGTCGAAAGTCGTCGTCCGGTAATTTTGTAACGTAGAAAATGTCCGCGATGCTGAAGAAGTTGGCGAGACCAGTCCGGATGTGTATGTTAATTTTTGTTAATTTCGTAGGGGAGTATAATGATCTGATAATTCGAGGAAGTATTATGATATCGATCGTGATTGATCACTATCCGATATATCGCGATGTTGAGGTTTCGCTTGGACGTTTTACGAGTATTATTTTAATTCGAATTATATTTTTGATAAGGAGTGCATTTATTGATTTTATCAATTGGCCTTGAAACGGATTTTTTCTTTGTTCTTGCCTTGATGCTGGTATTTATTAATTTTAATTTTAATCAAATATTTGTACGGAGGAGAAAAGGATATTTATTGTATTTTATTATACGAATATTTACGTAAATTTATTTTCGGGGACGTTTGAGGAAGAATATTCTAAAATCGTTATTGTTTGGGTTGTACGCACATGCACCACTTAATTCTTTCATAAATTTTGATTACGCTTCGCGGTAATTTTATCTCACGGCATACGCGTTTCCATAATTCATTAGAATTCAATTATGAGACAACTATATGATCGCGGTGGATCTAAAATTCACCATGGTTTGCGCTATTATTAAATTCCGTGTATAACTTTCGTATCCTCGATCGAAGGAAATGAACATCCGCAAGGGATGCATCCCCGAAATAAAGTAAACGTTTGTTTTAGTACGCGTACACCGAATGCTTGTTATTTTTTAAATTCACCTAATATGAATACTATGAAAAATTTATTTTAGTTTGCGAATTTCGTCTTGGGTGAACGAACATCTCTTTGCGAAGGATGCATATGCAAATTCTGAGGCAACTATTTACGAGAATTGCACGTACACAGGACGTTTTATTACTTGGAGACAAAGGAACACGTGTCAGATGTCTACTGTCATAAATCTAGGTTAATAAATTTTGTTACTTTGTTAGAAAATACAAATATATTTATTCGGTCATATTTTTTAATTATTGCAAAATTAAATATCCTAAATTTCATTCTAAAATTAATCTCATCCCACACGATCGAGTGTCTATGAATTAACTAGAGTAGTATTTCTGTTTTCGACCATTTTGACTTACAGAACACCTAGTCCGGAGACTCTATGCATTATCTGAGTAATTACATAAATAATTATGTGGTAAATATTTATTTCACAAAATACCCGTTTCGAAGATCCTATAGATCACCTAGTGTTCATTTTGTAGACATTTTTTTCACAAGTCACCCATTTCGAAGTACCCTTTAGTAACTTTTAGTAACTTTCAATTCGTGACGCACTACAGTCTTCACAGTGCAAAAATACCTTAACGCGACTATCCCTGACAAACTACACGCAATTTTGCGAAATTCCACTGCACGTGTTCCTCGAAAAGACGGTATTCGCTGCAAATTAAGGGACAAAGGGTTACACGGTACGGGGCGGCTTGCAGAAAAATGGGGGTGCATTCATTGAATGACTGGCGCGATATCGGGGGTTGTGAAATTTCTGAAAAAGTTGGAACAACCGGAAGTACGTGCATATATCCTCGAAAGTTGAATTACAGTGGACGGGTGAAGTTGAAAGTGGCTTGGAGCGAAAAGTTCATGGTCTCGCCAACTTATTCGCGTCTTGCCGCGGACACGTATTTAATCATCGCTAGTTCTGTACATGTATATAGCGAACCCGCTGAATTATGCGAATAACGTGAGAGAGAGAGAGAGTATCGAATAGTATGCGTTAACGACGGACACGGTTTATCGTTCGTGGACATTCAGTGGCGAATTGCTCGTTCGACAGGTGTCTAAGAACGATGAACGTGTCTCGCGAGGAGAGATGGCAATGCCATTATTTATATTACATTACTATTAAGTTTTCCCAATATCGTCGTAGTTTATTGTTGAATGAGAGAGTTCTATTCCATTGCGGACTGCTGGTTATCTAGATGATCGATCGTTCGGTCCACAGCGATTCTCGAATCAGTATGGTATCACGTGTGATTGTGAAACACTGTAGAAAATGGTACGACTCTATGTCAAAAATAGCAATTATCGGCTTGTATGATCTAAGTTTAGTTATGAAAAGAAGGATAATTTGTTAAAGTAGGAAACTAGTATAGCAAAGGTCACGATATAGCCTGAGTGTAAATTAAATTATTAGAATAGACACTGATCAGTGTAGCCTTACTGAGAATCTCTTAACGTTGGATTTGTCAACTGAGAAATAGTTAATGGTATATTTAAATTGCTGTTAATAGACAACTAAACGTGTTTGCTTCAATGCCTGATCGAGTTTACTGTCTTGCTATATCGTGGCTCCTGATGTAAGTTCTTGCAGATTATCTTGTAAAACAGTGCTTTTCAACGACGTGGACTCGATCTGCGGCTCATATAAACCAGAAGTATCTTTAGGTCGATCATTGTGTCTAACTTGACATCTTTTTGCCATGCATGCTTCACGAAATGTCTCACGATGTTCAGCAGCAAGAGTACATCTACACGTGTCTTTTGTCGTACAATCCAATTGGTTGACATGTCTGCTTTGATCAATAGCTCGGCTGAAACCGAGGACATGTCTTAAATGGAAGGTTCCACTTCTGTTGATCAATTAGACCTGTGTTCCTTCCGTGAGACTTGTTACGAGGCGAGTACAGTACACTAGATAGCTCAGAAGAAGTCAGTCGACTGTGATTGGCGCTCACGTAAAGACGATCACACACGAATTTTCTTGACCCAGGATTACTCACGCGAAACTGAGACATAAATATTCGCATGAGCTGCTCATGGCTTTACAATGAAAAATAAGCTTATCGATTACGATATATAAAAATCCGAATATTTCACGTCTCTTTACTAACACATGAAAATGGCGATCGTCTGTTAGATACTCACACAAGTACTTCCAGTTTTGACCTCCACGTGGTTAATCCTGGATCAATTGATCGGCCTCTAGCGTCTACTACTCTGAAAGATATAAACATTGGAGAGAGACGCGAGATCGACTTCTTCTGAGCTCTCTACTGTACTCCCCCACTCGAGAAGCGCATGACTTAGCCAATAACATCGGGCAGCACTGTTCCGAGACTCGAGGATCGAACGGGGGTCGGGGCAGATAATAGCGGAGGATGAATGCTGGAGGATCGGTGCATTTGATCCTAAATCTGGAGAAATGTAAATCTCGAATAAGCACAGAAGTTAATTCCGCAATGTGTAGAAGCTATTTATCGTATGCGTTAACCGTGCACCAATTATATTTACGATCGTTGATACGGATTCTTCGTGTTTCTCTGTATCTAAAGGTACGGTAGTCGTAGCGAAGGAAGAGATAAATCGTACGTGTTAAACTCGTTCGTATTTTCAGCACCGAAAGGTATTATCTATTACATTTTACCCGCGTCGCCGTGTTTTAGTGATAAATAAAGAAGATAATATAGGGTGAGAATTGTACGGAAAGGGGAGGAGGGGTGGACGTCGTGTCGTTCCGCGAGCGTTTCTCGTTGCAAGGTGTCGGACATGACAAATAAAGGGAGATCGCGCTCGAGGACCGACAGGACGAGCATGAAAGAGAATATTTATTTGTAATATAGTCGAGAGAGCCGTGTAAATAAATCTCGTTCGCGAACTGGAAGGTTCGGAACGAAATGTAAGATAACTTAATACATTCGAAATAAAAGTTGATTATTTTTCTTTAATCTTGTGGTACGTTCATTGTCCTTTCTTCGGCGCAGTTGGTCCCCTGGTGGAAGATATTTAGATCGGTGTCCAGTTTTACAGGTAACAATTTGTCGTAGGTTCACGAAGAAATGGTACTGCGTAAATCCTATACAAGAGAAATTTTTGTTGAATAGATCGTGTAATGAATATATTCGATTCTGAGTAATTTCGAATTATGGTGATTTATTTTGGTGATTTTACCATGTGAGAGGGTTTATGGAAAGTGAACCATTCGAAAAATTAAAATACCAATTCTCTGAAGTTTTAAATGGAAATGTCGCTTTATGAGAAGAGATAATGATATAAAAATGAATTAATTTGCAAATTACCTGGTGTATATTTTATTAGATTTATTTGTCGTAATTGCATGCAATTACAATGAAATTTATATTACTTTCGCGAATATTGCGTTAACAATAAGAGTGGTATTACGAGCAAAATTATGATCGTGATATCGATAGTCAATTTTCCGGAACAAAATAATATCGGGCCGCTGAAAGAGGTCAAATAATCAACACCGAAACCAATATTTACCTAATAAAGGCAAACCTCCGTACAAACTCGACAATTAAAATTTCCACGTTCGATTTCGAATTCGGTTCCGTTGTATACTCCGCGTACTATCATATTCCACGAATATTCCATTTGAATAAAAGGGAAAAAAGGAAAAGCGGAAAAGCAATAAAAGAGAATTAAAAAAAAAGAGGAAAATAGTAACAAACGAAAATACCATGGATGCCAGAGACGAAAATAATTCCACGATCACACCTCGAACAAAGACCAAAACCCTGAGCCAATAATTTCTCGAACGATTACGCCGTTCGATTTAAATCTGCCTCGAAAAATGTGGAAAAGGAAGGGAAATAAAATAAACGCTTCTGTCCGTGGCATTATTAAAAAACAATATCGACCACAGAAGCGAAACAACGAAGCGAAATCGAGAGAAACAAAGCAAGAAGGTTCGCCCGATAAAATACGCTTCAGACGCGCTCGAAATCCGTATCCAGAATCGCTTTTTTCCCCGTGGCTAACCCGCTCTTTTCCCCCACTGCTTCTCGCTGCACCCTCTTTATTTTATATGTCGGGGGTTGGCATCGTTTCGTTCGCAGCCTGCCGGTTTATCCGGCGTTATGCTGTCGCGCGTGACATCGCTCGAAAAGTCGAGGCCGGCCCGTTAATTTACGAGTTTCCCGGAGGTATTACAACAAATCCGCGATCGAGAGACAAAGGCGGGACTGGCGATTTTCACGCGCGCGAATATATCGATTGGAAGTTCGGATAATCGCCGGAACCGCCACTCCCGAGGGCGCCGCGACGCTCCTGACTGCAGCCACGAGCGGAACGTACAGGGTGCGTCAAACGTGGCGTTACTGATGCCCAGAATAGGGGTTGATGCGTGACACGTGACGAATGATTGGACAAGTATAGCATGGCGGGACTTTGCAAATGAAGAAATGAAAAAGTCGGATGTTGAATAGGGTAACGAGTTCTACGAGGGTGGAACGTGCTTTTGAATATTGTTTTATAATTGTATTACGCAGGTCTGGTAAGTCGATGGTTGAAATGGAGGAGAGGCTATGGTTAGCGTCGACGTGACCTTTTGCGGGGCCAGGTTCCAAAATTTTGCGGAGCGAGAATATACATTTAAATCCGATATGGTAACGGTAATCAGTATGGTACTATCGTTCTCCAAAAAGTTAATCAAAATCGGTGTTTTCTAATTGGGTAATTTCCTTAACACCTAATATTTTCTGCACCCATGTTGCAATCGTATCAACCTTTGATGTTAACGTTTAATGTCAACGTTTAGAACACGTTACAACGAAATATTTCAATGCAAAAATGGCAGAGAAAGTCTTGCTCTCGTGTCAGTGTACAGAAAGCTGTACCATATCCAATTAATCCATAATCGATTAATGGATTATGCGATTGTATTTTCCACACACATCCGAATATTCAATCTGTGTACAGGGGGTCTTGCAAAATGTTTGATGAGTTTTCGTAGATCTTTCAAAACATAGGACCGGGTTCCAGTGAACCTGCCTCGCGCCGGCCCTGGCTATGGTATGATAAATATAGTTCCTCTAATTTTTGTTATTGCTCGGAAATTAATCGAAACATCTGCAAATAAGAGTGTATTGCATTGTTTGAGAAATATATTGACGCCATATTTTCGGGATAAAGTATTGATGCAGGCACATCATGCTATATACTAATTATTTGTAAAGAAATAGCATTAACTTCTTGCTTTATGGCTTATCCAGATGCTACTCGAGTGAAGTATTAGCTGTTACAAAATTATTTTTTAATATAGAAATATTGTATATAATTTGTGTTTAATCTTTATCGAATTGAGATTATAATTGTATTATAAAGATAGAAAGGGTATCTTGTTCTGGTATTACGTTAGAATACACTAGCAAGAGCTTAATAGCAATAGAGGTGTAAAGCTAGACAAAGACAATAGAGTACCATTTTTACATCTATGTTGCTTTTACCATTTATCTACCAGGTTCACACAGTACGTGGCGAGGTGAAAAGGTTCTGTGAATTTTTAGGATTTGTAGCAATTTTTCATATGGGTTTATATATTTAAAATGTAAATATTATATATAGATATCGTAGGAGTATCGAGTAAGCAGGTTTTCTTTTCAGTGAGTAATACAATTTTCTTATCGAGTAAATTAATTCAAATATATTTAACAATAGAATAGCGTAATTACAAGTGGAATGAACTAACATTCTCATTTAAAATTCTTTCTGTCGATTCCTTTAAGATTCTCTTTGTCTCTTCATTCTTTACTGTAATTCTTTAATTTTAACTCTCTTACGATTCTAGAACAAAGAACAATGGGTTGTTCCTCGAGTAGAACTGGCTCTCTTTTTCATTGTCAGGAGAAAAATTTATGCTAACTGTAAGTATGTTCTTGGCATCCGAATGTGAGACAAATATCGATCCTACACGTATACGATACGTGTATATTCCTGTTGATTTACAAAAATGTCCTAAAAGAAAACGAATAATCTAGGTGCTCAGTGGTAAATTTTAAAGTCTAGTCTCTCTGTTGACTCGCATTAATATTTATTCTTAGTAATAAATTTTTGATGCAGTTTGTAGCAAGATTTATCTTTAATGCAGCTGAACGATGCGATTGTAGCAAAAGGGTAGTTACGTAACACACTGCCCATAAAGTTTCTAGCCTAAGTTCTCGAATGTTTCCCATCTGTTAAACTTTATCTGCAATCTGGCTGTTTTGTGCTTCTATTAGGATACAAAATTATTAACAATACAACGAATAATACCAGTCAGTTTCTTACTACACAATGCAACAGGAAGCAACCAACTCTGATTCTCTCCTCTGCTCCTGTAACTTTGACAGATCTCAGTGAAGACTAAGTACATATAAACTAACTCCCACTCGCATTTTCCATGACATTTGCGCTTGCAGCAGCATATTCTCTTCCTCTTGCTCCACTTCTCTATCCCGCTCACTCGATTCAACCAAACTCAGCAAATATTCATAGAAAACATTCAGTCACGTTCATGAAAATCCTCAGAGGGCGATGCACTTTCCCTTCAAAGCGAGGTTTCAAACGCGTGCTACATTAGATCCTCTTTTAACACTTTAATTTACATACGTACAGGCACACTTGCATGTGTACTGTGTGAAGATAACTTGTTGGTTGGGCTGCCTAGATATTTAATTTTTCGTTTAAAAGGTAAACGAATACAAGTTTGCTATAAAATTTCGGGAAATTGACAAAGCTCAGAAGGAACTTTGAAAATTTATAATACAGAGCAATTATCGTAGATTAGGAGCGTAGCTCTTAGCTTGGTATCATTTTCCAAAAGAATGGAAAACAATACCAATTACCAGGTCTCACCACGTGGAGGTGGCTACGCATCGAGACCCGACATGCGCCCTAGTGGCGCAGCCTGCTGGCACTACCTGTATCAAAGGTACCCTAATCTAACTTGGAGCGAATTAAGTTAAAATGACTCTACTGACACTTTATTATATTTCGTGTCTTACAAAAGGGATTTCGGTTCGGTATACTGAAACTCTACTGTCGCAACGCTAAGATATTTTCAAGTTCCCATAAAAATAGGGAATGAAATATCAAACACGCGAGCTAATAGAAAATCGCGACGCGCCCGAACGAGTTCGCGATTATTCGAAAGACCGACTAGCCTAGGCGATGTACTCCCGTGTACAGAGATAACTTCATACCTCGGCACCCTCCCGATCGGGCCTAGCTCAATTCCAGTCACTGTCGCACTCGCCAAGACTTACACGTGGACCAAGGCTAGTCCCTGAACCAATGAAACTTCTAGTGTCAACGCGAGGGCCCGCTGGGCGTTTGCCGGCCAAGACAGACACTTCGCATCCCAGCCACACGGGGTAGAACTTAATCATCCCTGTGGTCTAACCGTAGATACTACTAGTCCGTCAGCTAGCATGTGCCCGAGCCCCAGTCGCGTACGACTTAGGCAGCGGACCGCCCCGTCGAGGTCAGAAGACGCATTGATCCGAGGGGGTCACCCTGGAACCCGATGCATGACGAGATTGACAGTGGCTGGAAATGAGTGTCGGAGACGAGCCGTGAGAATGACTTACGAGACATGAAGTTGTCGAGTACACGAGAGTACGTCGCGTAGGCTAGTCGGTAGTTAAGAACAATCGCGATTATCGCGAGATCAATTATGTTCTATTTTGTAAACGAGAGGGTAAGAGAATTGATATGTTTCACTCCAAGTTAGGTGGCTTATCTTTGAACGGATAGCGCTCACATAAAACTTAGTCTAGGAATCTGTCTTATCTGCTTATAACTACTTAGGTCTAAACGCACGCATCCCGCGTCGTCCAACGATGTTTTGAAAAAACCTGAAAAGCTGAAACAGATTAGTTATAGATTAGTAAAACACAATATATACATAACAGCGAAACAAATATAATGATCAACCAAATTGAATAAACAATCCAACGATGAGAAATGAAAAACCTAACAATTAGACACGAAGAACCCAACAATGAGATATGAAGAACCCAACGATGAGACATGAAGAACCCAACGATGAGACATAAACAACCCAACGATGAGACATTCGAATATTATACGAAATATTCGAATGTCAAATAAAAATAAATAGAAACCAAGAAAAATCTGAAAAAATAAAAAATTATTAAAATCTGAAAAAAAAAATAATTAATAGCTGAAAACAAAAATAAATTATTAATACCTGAAAACAACAACAAAAATTAGTAAATGGGGTGGGGTGAGGATGGGGTGGCTAGACCCAACCTCACTTCGGACCCCCACCCCTCGCGCACAACGAAAAGTTAGATGTTACACTTCCGAAGTCGAACCGACAAATGGCTTTTGCTCCGTCGCGTCGCCCTTTATATAGCCTCCGATCAGCCAAGTCCCCCACTCCTATCGAAAATTTTTGAACTTTGCCGATTTTATTAATTAGTAATTTTCCGCTCTCATAGCCAACAATTTATTAATTTTTTTACTTTAACTATAAATATACATTGCGAGCAATTTGTTAATAACAATTTCAATTTGTTGTTAACAATAGGTGTAATTATTTACAAACTTTTAGTAAATTATTTTTACATTTTAACATACTTAAGTTGTAAATTCAAGTAATAAACAGTAATTTATTAATTTTTTTACTGTTATTATAAATTTACATTGCGAACAATTTGTTAGTACCAATATTAATTTGTTATTAATTAACAAATTTGACTATTTAAACATTTTTTGTAAACCATTTCTGCCTTCGTATTTCCACAGGATAAATTTCAACGATACGTATATGTATCTGTCAAAATATTTTTATTTCCTCTATGTTTTTGGCAATGTCGATTGTGAATTCCTTTACAGGAAAGTACACTCTACTAGAATCGCCTAATGAATATTAAAGATTAGAGAAAAGGTTAATGTATGTTGGACAGCGTAGTCGCAGCGATACAAACCACATGCTACTTTAAATGTACGCTACATTTAAATTGCCAGCGCACATTCCTGCATGAAATAATTTTTATTCAAGGGAAACTTCTAATTAGAGAGCCACCTACTGTTTCGTGGAAGATGCATGCAGACAAAATTTTAACGAATCTTCGCTAACGAAGATTAACTCCAAACAAAATATTTTCGCGAGTAATAATTAGAAACTCCTCTACTAATAATCACCCTGCTGATTTACCCGAATGTTTTCAACAAACGAACCCCTTTCTTCACCCACGCTCCTTTGTCTATATTTTTTAAAATTACACGAAAGAACGCGAACGGAGGTAACTTTTCGAGGCAGCTTCATCAAGATTGAAATTTCGAAGTTCGACACTGAGCGAAGATATCGATTTTCGTCGAGGGGGTGAGATAGGCTGAATTTCGTAACTCAATATCATTCATCGGAAAATGATAATGCCAATATTGGCATTTCTCGATGTTTGATAATTAATATATTTAATAAAATTCGATATCATTATTCGACCTGTGGATCAGCGATGCATTGAAATTGAGTATGCACCGTATCGATATCGTTACTCAGCCATATTAAATTTAATTATCAATACGACTCTAATTATCTGTGCTAGCGAACGAACGTGAAAATCAACGTTTGCACGTTATCTGCGAATCGTTCACGAGATCGTTTTCTTTTTTCCTTCTTACACGTTGCACCGATGGCTCTATAATTTGTCACGAATTTGTAGCAATTATTTTCATGTCAAAGGTGGGCTGATAGAATAGAAGGTGCTCGTGGTTTTAATGCACGAACTTGGGGCGTATACGCGAGGTGTCCTGGCAGTTAATTTTAATTAAAGGTACTGTTCGACTACATAAACGAATCGAATGTGTATACTCCTCGGGGAAAATTAACTATGCGTGATATGCATTTACAGTGTAATATCAGCCCACTTTATAAATTATTACGCCAGAATTTAGGTGTCAATTAATTTCACCTCGATGTCTTGTTTGGCGTTTCTAACTGATATAAATTACTATTGAACTCGTGTGATTTTCATATGTATCATGTTTATGGCTTCGAATTTTCTTCTTTCGTTTCGAATTCCCTTGCTTCGTATTAATTTCTTTTTTCCTTATATTTTATTCTTTCTACTTTCCTTTCCTTCGAGGCATTTTATATTCTCCATTTTGTAATTACTTTTTATTTTTTTTAAGTTTATGATCAGTATTTTTTAGGTATTTTTGTTTATTTTCTATCTTTGGTATAGTCGATGGCAACCCATGGCTTTTAATATCGTTTAATGGATTATACGTGTTTTATTTCAATTTTATTAAATCACTTATGCGAATTTGTAATTCAAATTTGAAGGCTTCTACATGGCTGCTCGTAGATTATTTTTATTTATTACTGAAATACTTTGAAATCAAAGTCAATTAGTGAAATTGGACAATTAATCCTAGTTAGGTACCAATTTTGTTGGATTGTCTGTTTAATTCTACGAATAAATAGCTCTGCTTCGAGAATTGGCCTGTAGCCACTTCCCAGGTGTACAATAATGCTTTCGAAAATATTCTACCTTGCGATTCTAAAACCGAATCCCGAGAGGACCTCACATCCACCTTTCCAATGCAGCTGAATAATGGTGGAATTTCCTCCAGGCTCGGAATCCTCGCACCTATTCCTAGGAATTGCTGGAAACTCGTTTCCATTTTACATTGCGAAACTTTCAGAGTGCATAATACTTTGGATCGTTATTCAAAATAGGAAAATACAAATACCCTCGATTCGTGACATTTCGTAGAACGAAGGGAAAGTAACTTAATTCTCTTGACTCCTGATGATGTAGAATAAAAATTCAAAGGCTCAAAAGGAAATTCTCGCTGTCTTTCATGCTGAAGATATTTCGTTCTTTTCTTCAGATCCACATCTGAATTTTATAGTCATTTTTTGTTTTACTGTTCCTTGTCTTCTTTGCTTGAATATACAGTCGCCCTATTTTATAGATTTATTATACCTCCCCAGTCATAATTTAGGACGCAAAATTTACGATCCTATTATATTTATTGGATCCTTATATTCTTCATTTTCTCCACGAATCTCTGTTGTACTTCGTTCTTATTTTAAATCTTTCTCCTTTTATATTTTTAAAATTGACGTTACATTTTCAGAAATATTATTTCTTAAAAATTTCTAGGACCTATGATCCTATTATATTTTTTAAATTATTAGCATTTGAGTATTAAATTATTTATGAGTTTTAAGTACCATTAGGATTTAATAATTTTCATATTATTCACTTGATATTGTATTTTGTAAATTTCCAGGCCCTGAATATCACAAATGGTTATGAATTTTAATTATTATCGGAAACCCATAATTTTCGAATCATTTGTCGATGATACCTACATTTATTTTTCGTATACTTTTGCAAGATTCAGCCATTTTATATGAACAATGAGGAATCTATCCCACGGGTCGAGTAAACTGACGAAGAGTAATGGTAATTTTAGACTTACAGATTAAGTTGTTTGAAATTCAAAGTCCGAGTACCTTGGACCACGCTGCCGCGATGACAAAAATTCATTGCTCTGTTTGCTCTCAATCCTAACAATGGTGTATTCCTAACAACGGTTGCGTTGAAATACTAACTTTGGTCTTCCACGACACGCGAGTGAATTTACACGCACGTATATCGCGTTGCACACGCAACGAATGCAAAACGATACGGAGCAAAGTACGGTCATACATTTTTCATTATGCACTCTGCTTTACTTGAAAATTTCGCGAGGATACGGAACACGATAACAAATTGCAAGCTCCGTTTCATTTTCATTAAAAAGGGAATTTCTTTGTTAAGTCTCTCCTAACCAATATTGCCTTTTGTTAACTCGTCGTGGTAATTTAATTTTGGTACCTCTGCAGAGAAATTTCTTTCTATTCAAATTATTCTCCCCTCTTTTTTTTTAATTAAAATTTCTGCACGAGTTGCGATGGGAATGAATTCCTTTGAGCGTTATAATGTTGTGATTGACCTGTACTACTTGTTCGGCAGCGCAGCATTTGTACTACTGATAAAAGATTTATCATTTTTCTAACGTTTTTTAAATTTTTCTATTTTTTACATTTAATACTTTCAAGCTTTTTATAGGCAGCGATTTAGTTATGTATTGTAATAAAATATTTTTTTATGGATTAAAGGCTCGTACACGTATTCGGTGTTAGTATTGGATATTCTTTTAAAATTAATAATTTTTAATATATTTTTAATTTATTTATACAGTCGATATAATAAGGTATTAAAAATTAGTTTCCATTTGTTAGTTAACGTTTTATCAAATTGTAAAATTACAGGGATGGTGATAGAATAATAAAAGCATTCGCGTCAGATTCGTTTGAATAATGGACGAAAGATGTAAAATTTTAATTAAATATAACGTATACAGAGGATTAATAATACTAAGTGTTCTTGAATACTTAAGCTTTACGTACACAAAGGAAAGACGAGTCTCTTAATTAACTTCTGTTTCCACAACTTTCTGTCTTTATCCTCTTTTCCATATTTCGTTTTCAGTTAATACATTCCAAATTTACCTTTTCGTTTATTTGAAAACTTGCCTACATTTCCGTATGTAATTAAATAAAATTCTCCAACGCATTTAGAAACCAGGTCCCAAACGCTTTATAACGCTTTAATTTCACGTACACGTAATTAATATTTAATTTTAACACCATCGCAGAAAATACACAGTTATTTTTGCCAGTGTTACAGAGCAATAAAGGAATAACAAAGGAATCATAAAATACAATAGTTCTCACTCTGTTTCCTCTCTTAGAATATAAAATTATGAATAGAAAAATTTTTAAAAACTCCTACAAATTACCACCACACGAATTTTATATCTCAGATAAAAATTTTTCTTTGTTAATAAATTCAGGAAGAATCTATGATAATCCTCTTAATTGCTTTTCTATTTTTCAGAAAGAAAAGAAAAAATTTTCTACATGTTATTATCACAGGAATGACCATGTCACATATTATTGACTCGTACTCCTTATATCTCATATTATACCTCAGATTCAAATTTTTCTTCAGTAATAAATTCAAGAAAAATCTATGATAGTCCTCTTAATTCCTTTTCTATTAATCAGAAAGAAAAGAAAAAATTTTCTACAAGTTATTATCACAGGAATGACCATGTCACATATTATTGTCTCATACTCCTTATATCTCATATTATATCTCAGGTTCAAATATTTTATTATCAATAAAATTTTAGAGTAGTTCATTCAGTCCTTAATTATTTCTACTCACAAAACAGGAAAATAGAAGAGTCTTAAATTCTTTGTTTTCGATTCAGATAAATTTACCAGATATTCCTAAGAATCTGGTTCTTACGTCTACCTTTTAGGATTCTGTTCTAGTCAATTCCGATAAATTCTACAGATATCTTCGCAATCCTCGAATCTGCCCTAGACCCTCGTTGTTCACACAACTCTCTCTTTTCTCTCGTCCTTAATCTTCGACTCTTCGCAGCTATCTGCTGAAGACAACACTCTTCTTTCCCATCCCCAACATTCAACTCCAAACACTCCCCAATCATATTCGAAAGCTTCACACGCACAATGAGTTCTACCCTCTGTGCAAACGTTCGCATGAAACTTTTATTCCCGCGGGATTACTCGAAAGAAAATAATCCTGATCGCGAATCTTTCTCCGGATCGCGTTGCTCCAATCTCCAAGTATAGGGGTGGTTTTCGCCGTATTTTTAAATTCTCGAATCTCGAATCTGAAACTTCGTGAGATCTTGAAACTTTGGAAACTCAAACTGCTGATTTTATTTTATGGAAGAAATATTTTGTTTCAAGGACTATAGTGTCTACACAATTTTCGTATAAATCTTCATCGATTTTAGTATGGTTAAACAAATTATAAACGGAGATTAGTATATATTAACGTATTTATGTACTCGTTTCAAAATATTGATACTTGAACTCTTTCTGGATGTATTCTATTTCTCTTTTTCGAATATGACGTATGAAATGTCAAATATATCGAAAATTGTATAATTTTCTTTTCTCATCTTTCTTTCAAAAATTTCCATTCACATGCTGATAGTTAAATTTATAGTTCTCGAAACTTGAAACATTTTTGAGTTTCGGAATTTCTTCTCTTTGTGGTGTCTACAAAGTTTTCGTATAAATCTTTATCAAGTTTAGTATGGTTAAGCAAATTATAATCGGAGATTAGTATATATTAACGTTTTATATACTCGTTCCAGAATATTGATACTTCAACTCTTTCTAGGAGTATTCTATTTCTCTTTTTCGAATATGACATATGAAATGTCGAATATACAGAAAATTATTTCATTTTCTTTTCTCATCTGTCTTCCAAAAATTTCCATTTACATGCTGATTGTTAAATTTTCAAGTTCTCAGAACCCAAAACATTTTTGAATTTCGAAGCTTTCCCATCTAAGTATCTCCTTCTTCGTCAACACACGTTAACAACCTAATATTGAACATCCAACAAAGTATACATTTTTCTTACCAATCCTCCAAAAATTTCGAGTCCTCAGAAAAGTTCAAAATTTGAAATTCTCGAGACTGAAAATATTTCTGAATTTCGAAACATTCCAACGTATCGTGAAATTCATCCCCATTCACGAATCCCCATTCTTCTTCATCATCATCTGTCAATCACCTAATAACGAGTATGAAGTGAATTATATATTTTCTTTTACCCATCTTCTAAAAACTTCAAATCCTCAGAAATTTGAAAATTCCGACTTCTCGAGGCTGAAAACATTCACTCATACTCGTGCAAGTATCTCCCCTCTTCATCTAGTGGAGATGAAGCGAGCACATAGCACGTATTAGTGAAAATGGGACGCCAAGAGGGTTGATGTGACGTTCACCCCCGAATAGCGGGGTTTCCGGCTGTTGGGCCGCTTTGAAAGTGGGAAATCGCGGCTGATTTCGTTAGTGGAGATTGCTCAGACCGCGTGTATTTTCCATCGTGATCCGGCATTGGCCACGTCACGGAGCGCGTACTGGTGTCTTTTATTCGCGCCGGGATTCAATGGGCCGGGTGGCATTGTCGTAAAGTCGGGGGATACAACGGGTCGCGGGTATCATTCGCGGATCGAGTCGACGAGCCTGGTCACGGTTTTCCAGGCATGAATACGGCCGCGTTTGATTAAGCGTAATCTCGCGATGGGATACGGGAAAGTAAGATTGAATGCGGCACGAGGCTCCAGGTATTAACCCTCTTTTCCTTGCGCGATGGATCGGTTTTGTGTGGCTCGATTAATCGATTCGTTGCTGCCATCGCTTATTAGAAACTTCTCTCTCGGTTTCCATATCAATGTCTTCTTCTTTTTCTCCTTTTTTATTCTATTTTCTATTTTAGTCTCGATTGATTTTCCTATTTTTGCGTGCCTTTGGGTTGGTGAAATTTTTTGGATCTGATCACGAAGACCTTGTTCAAAAATTATACTTTGATATATTTCGCTGGTAATTGGTTATGTGAAAATTGTCTAAATTATTTATATAATAATGTCTTTTTCTCCTTCCTTATTCCATTTTCTATTTTAGTCTCGATTGATTTTCCTATTTTTGTGTGCCTTTGGTTTTGTTTTGAAGGTTGGTGAAATTTTTTGGATCTGATCACGAAGACCTTGTTCAAAAATTATACTTTGATATATTTCGCTGATAACTGGTTATGTGAAAATTGGCTAAATTATTTATATAATAATGTGAAATTTTTCTATATTCTAGAGTAATGAAAGCAGTGTTTATATAGTAACAGTGGTTTGAAATAGTGAGATTTTTGGGGATTTGCCGATCCTTGACTGTTGTAAATTATTTGCGGATAGAATTGATCCTCAACTTGTACTATCCTCCACATTTTAGTGGTTTACTTTTTAACAGTTTAGTTGTTAAAATTGATATCGTATTTCTTCTATTTTTTGATTGTTATTTTGGCTCTCGATTTAGGTAGATCTCTAACAATTTTGACGAGTTGTTAACATGGGTAACATGTATATCTCTTGTTCGGGTATATTCCTACAAAAGGATCGAATAAATCTGAAGCGTTCTTCAAATCTATATTTGATAGACAAAGTTTTATTTTATCGTATTATTTTCTTTCTTCTTTTTCCAACGAAATACTTTTATTTCATTTCAAAACTATTCGAAGAATTTTATTTCGATCGTAATTAGAAGATTGGGAAATTAAATTCTAATTTATTAAATTAATTGTACTTCACATAGCCGTTAATAGACAGATTATATTGTTAAATGGTCTTAGTCTGGAGTATCAAATCATCGGTAAAACTTGGAACAATTTGGAAGACGTCAGGTTCCCGGTATTAGTTGGCTTAAATTAATTAGTCCTAGAAACAATTAGGCGACGAATAGTCAGTTAACGTCTGAATTGCTTGAACTTCAGTCAGATTAGTGAGCAATTAAACTCAAGTTACAGTTTCAAACAAGAGACAGTTGTCGGACTGCTGTTAATCGTTAACCATTCGTTATTTGTCGTAACGATTTCACTGGTGTAATTCTGGTCTCCCAATTCCATCTAATAAACTGTACAAAAATGAATAGAAAAATACATTTCTAAAACAACGTCCATTGATCTACTTAAAATTTCATATTTATTTTCGATAAACTTATAAAATATTGCGAAATTTAAAATACTGTTTTCATTTCGAATTTTGTGTTAGAATTCACCCTGACTTAATAATAATATTTAAAGTGATATAACGAAGGTAATAATTTTATTACTAAATTTCTCGCATTCAATCGTCTGCAACCCCTTGTCTTCTGAAATTTAAATACCTATAAATTCATAATGAATACGTGATTTAATTATCATTTCATTCGCATGTCACTCTTCTATTTTACCTTGTTACCACGTCACTCTTGTATCACTCCGTAATTGATTTATGCCAATTATTTTCGTTTGCCGTGTTTCTAATTAAATTAATACTCGACGATTAATTATAACTCTCCTTCGTGGTAAATAAACAAAATTCCCGTTATAGAAACTTAATTTTCATTCGATGGAAAAAGCCACTGCTTGTTTCGTTCGCCGATTTCGTCAAGCAACCCCCGCAGGGGGTGAGACCGCTTTCCCGACGAATTATCGACGAATTATCGACGAATTGTCGGCGAGTACGAAATCACGAAACGCGATCGTACATGTTCCATAAATCGGCAGAAACTCGAGGTCGACGATCTTGGAAATAAAAATTGAAATTTTACGATCGGCGTCGGGAATTCCTTTGTGCCTGGTCCCCGATTATTAATCGGCGGCGATTTCGATGGTTAATCGAGCCCAGCGATGTGTAATGAGTTCACGTGGCCGCAGCGTGTATCGTATTGTTTGATTTTAATGGACAATTTATTGTGGCCTGCACGCGTGCCGCATTAAATCTTGATTTAACGTTTACACGCTGGTCCGTTTGAAATATGTTTTCGTGCGTTTTCACGGGTTATGAGATTCTAATGATATACGGGCCCAGTGGACAGCTAAAGTGAAATTATTAGCGTTAAATAACGCTCCGATTGCTTTTTATCTGGCTATTATGCAATTTAGGCAGATTTGAATACATTTTACTATTTTGAAAAGTCGGAGAATACAGATGTGGTTTCTAGCAATCGAAATTGTCAACAATTCAGTATCACTGAGGAAAATGACGTGGTATTCGATTTCTTCTGTAGTAAAATTTTAATCCCCTTTTCTTAAATTAGGATGCAACAGTAAGAAATCATAATGGAAAAGAAATAAGTAAGGGAAGTAAATATAAAATAAAATTTATAGCTTTAAATTGGAAATGAAGAATAAAATTAAGTATTCGTTTAGGCAAATTTGTATACATTGTGGTACTTCGAAAAATCAGAGAATACAGATGCGGGTTCTAGCAATCGAAATTGTCCATAATTCTGTATAACTGAGGAAAATGACGTGGTATTCAAGTGCTTCTATAGTAAAATTTTAATCCCCGTTTCTTAAGTCTGGATGCAACAGTAAGAAATCATAATGGAAAAGAAATAAGCAAGGGAAGTAAATAATAAGTAACACGGTAGATAATAAAAATAGAGAAATAAAATTTATAATTTTAAATTGAAAATGAAGAATGAAATTAACTATTCGCTTACAAATTTCAGGTTGTCTCGGTAATAGGAGACTCGTGTATGCAGTGTGATAGTAGATAGGAGAGAGCAGGAAGAGAAGTTTAGGAGAAAACTTTAGTAACGTAACACTGGTGACACACGTACTCTTGCTTTTTTATCTCGGACTGTCTAACATACATAGTCTTCCAGTTCTTTCACTATGGTTTCTGGGTTTTAAAAAGAAAAAGCCACGAATAATTCACGCCCTGCTTTATATCTCTGCCCTGTGTTCATATTGTCCCTCTGCAACAAATTTCCTCCCTGAATTAATAAAAACATTATTATATTCTTCGTATAAAATATCTATTTCTAAATTACAGATTATTATAATAGGAGACTCGAGTATAACAATGTCTACAAAAAAGCAAGAAAATTTTACATTTCCTCTAAGGAAAACTTTAGTGACATATCCGCTAACACCACGTACACTCTTCGACCCTTTATCCCATATTGTCTAACATTCGTGGTCTTCCAGTTCCTTTACCGTGGTTCTGAAATTTCAAAAAATAAAAACCACAAAAGAATTTCCATTTTATTTGACTCTCATCTGCTCGGCAACTTTTTCTTCATACAAATTTGCTTTTGGATCAAGGTAGAACAAATTATTAAAATACTTCCTTCCTTTATTAACCCTTTACACTCGAGCGATGAGCTTCAGTCATCATTTCATAAAATTTGGAAGATCGATATTAATTAATACAGGTAGTCCTTCTACAACACGGCATCCTATAACACGGTTTCACTATAACACGATTCATAATTTGCGGGAACCCTCCTACAACACGGTTTCGCTCTAACATAGAACGATAATAAGATAAGAAAATTGCAAAAACTTTTGTACAACACTGTACTTCTACATGTGCAGTGACGATGAAGAAATTTATTAAATTAAAGTTGCGTTAAATTAAAATAATATTTTTGTTCTTTTTTTTTGTTTTTGTGTTGTACATACGTTTATATTTTTAATAAAAATTAAGTTGTTTATGTAGAATTAACCTTTTGCACTCGAGAGGTGCCTCTCAGTCGCCATTTAATCAGATTCTAACGATGGATGTTAATTAATATATCAAATTTACAATTACCCGATGCGTGGAATATCGAGGCAAAATAATTTTAATTTAAATCATTTTAATTAGTCTTAATTTGCATACGATTTCTGATTTGCCGTTTTAAAAATATCGTCGACTTTATGGCAGGAAGTCTTCGAATTACTATTTTTCTCTGACCCCTCTTTTTGTACTGGCTCTAGATCTCATATAACACGGTTTCACATTACACGGCATTTTCTAGGAACCTATCTATCGTGTTATAAGAGGATTACCTGTATATCAAATTTAATGTAAAGTAATACTGTGCGAGGCATCGAAATCAAATAATTCTACAATTCTATTATTACACAATACTTTATTTACTGCTCAGAAAATTATCGTCAGTTTTTTAATAGATAATCTCTGAATTTCTACTCTTCTCTAGTCAAAAAATCGTCGAGTGCAAAGGGTTGAAATACTTATTCGTTATACTTCACCGAAAATAATTCTAATATTTCATAAGATTTTATTCTGTTGGTACACCAAAGTTTTAGAACCATCTTCATAAACTATCCCCTAATTTTTCAGAATACTTCGCAATTGACCATTGGCGTAACATGGATCTCGCTCGATCAGTTTTCGGAAAATTTGTGACGCGTGTTGAACACTCGTATTCGAGCTCATCGCCGAGAATCTTCCTTTCGGTTAGACTATTCTCGTGGGAAATTCGTAACCGACTCGCGACGCCGACAGTTCCATCCTTTGTTCCCCGGTATTAGTATCGGCATTACGACGCGCGTTTTAACAATTCTCTGACAATTCGCTGTGCCAGTTTCCCGCGCGATGCGTCCAGCACGAATCTCGTTCCCTCGCGAAAATTGTCCGTTAACTGGAAATCCAGAAGTGTTCCTCTCGTCCCCTTTTTTCCCGATCGGGCATCTCGCGCGGAATATATTTCAATGGCGAAGGAAAACTGGAACAATATAGCGCGTGAAAAGAATTGGAAAATAACCACCCCCTGATCTTTTGTTCTCCACTGCCTTTTCGTTACGTCGGATGACAGGGTTGGCTGTAGCTGCGAGCTTTACAATTTCAGAACCACGACTTTTGTTATTCGATGTACGGGATTTTTGATAATCAACTGAGATATGCGGAACCAAGGGTTGGTCTTTGCTTGCAAGTCGAAGACCGAAGTTTCTTGCTTTAACTTGGGATATATGGGCTAATTGTTGTCACGGATAGATAGTATGGCGATGAAATCAAATTTAATCCTATGCACTCGAGAGTTACTTATCTTTCGGCACTTTGAAATTGATAGAAAATCGGAATCTGCTTTTTATCGAGTGGCTTTCATCGGTATTGGTAAATCCAGGTATTGCAATTGAAATTAGGAATGATAAACAATTAATACAATAATAAGTAAAATTAAAATCACATTGGTAAATTTATAATTAACCCTTTGCGCTCGAGAGACACCCTTCAGTATTTGATAAAATTTCGAAGCTCGATATTCATTAGTATGCCAAATTTCAGATAATATAACGACGAGGTGTGAGGTATCGAAATCAAATAATTCTACGTGTTTATTATCATACCACTTCTTATTCACTGCTCAGAAAAATATTGTCAGCTTTGCAACAGAAAATCTTTGAACTCCTATTCTCCGTTAGCCAAAAATCGTCGAGTGCAAAGGGTTAAAGGATATTTATATAAATCTAAAATTATTTAGTATTATAGAGGAATAAATATTTAGGCCACACCCTTTTTCATTCATGTACCAAGAGGTAGTTACTGACATTTGAACCACCAACGTTAAATACCGTGCTTGTACTTGATATTAATTAAATTGGTAGAATGAAAAGAAATTTGATACTCCAAGAGTCAGTATTAATTCTGCGAAAGGCAGTTGTACATTTTCCGTAACAGGAGAAATGAAATCCCTCAAACGAGTCACTTTGAGCTTTCCTGTGTTCAACATCCATACCTTTTACAATCGAATATTCTCGAAATGAGTGTTCCATTCAGGCTTCAAATTATTCAAACAATTCAGACTCCGTAGTCTAGAAATCTATTCGACTTGGAATTCAGAAATTACCAGGTCACGACTCCGTGTAGGGCAAGAATATGAATCAAATATGATTCCATGCTTGAATATCTTTCCTGTCTTCTCGTGCAATCCCATCAAGGTTGCATGTTCCATAGGGTCCAAAAGGCTGAGAGAACCCTAGCGCAGGATCGGTTCCAGTTTCGTTAGTGTTTAATGGAAATTAATAACGCGATGGGGGTTATAAGTCGCTGGTACCGGGGGTGAAAGGTGTGATCATGATTTAATAGATGCTAGGATGGCTCGCGGAACACGTTGTAAATAAAATGGCGTTCGATGACGTACGAATATTCGACAGTATGCATCTGGTGTTCGCCGTTCTTAAAATTTTCGCCTCTTTCCTCTATTTTCGAAGGTGGATCACGTTTCCGGGCTGAACGGCCACCTGGATATGATGCACGCGAGCGTTCTGCGAGGGCTGGTAATCTTGGGAAAGTGCTCGCTGCTTTCTCCTCGCGCGAAGTAATATAGGTTGGGTAAGAAGCCGAAGTTTTGGGGATGAAGAGAACCGGGGTGGAAACGGTAACGGGAAAATGATCTGCAAGGGTAGTTTGATTATATTTCCCGAGTATTTTTCAAGGCCTCTGGAGGAATTGAAATAGGGATGAAGGGTGAGTTGTAGGGTGGAGGGTATTTAGAAAGTTTGTAGAGGTTAATTTATTGCAAAGGATGGACAGAAAATAATATCGGAAATTTTAGTATGAAATTTTAATCATCGTTTGAAACAAGAAATGTTACTTTAGGTAATATATTTAGCATTTCGATAATAATTAATTCCAATTAGGATTATTTCATATTAAAAGGGTATTTAGAAATGATGCAGAGAATAATTTATCGGGGTGGGCAGAAAATAATATCGGTATTTTTGTATAAAATTAATTCGAAAGGTTTTATTGAATAATATATTGACTATTTCGGTCTATAGGATAACACGATTATTTTCATACGTATTTAATATATAATTTGATGGATGAGTATTTAAATGTATAAAAATATTTGATTAATAGTCTGAACGTAAATAATCGACCTTGATGTGTCATCGTTTTTGCTGTTGATAGTAAAAGGTTTAATTTAATGTGAAACTGGCTATGGTTGCTCGTTATTGGTCTGAAGAGAAGATAATTTCCAAGAACTCCGAGCCATAAACTTCACTCATCAAAGCTGATACTATGTAAATAGACTGTTACTATAGATAGTATCCTATAATTCAATGAAATTCTAAGCTCATTTCTATATACACATTTAATGAAATTCTAAATTCCATTTTACATGTCACTTAATTTTACATAAGTAATACATTTAATACATAATTACTACAATTTAATATAATTTAATACAATTATTACATTTTACATAATCACTTCCGTTTGAACGATTACATGTGACTTTCGTAGATCAAACATGAGAGAGTGAGAGAGAAAGAGAGATTTGTTCGTGAGGTATTTACATCCGCAAATATTTATCCAATAAGTTACGAATTTTTACAGTACATGATATTCTGCTCAACGTTAAGCAATGATACTTATTTTTCATTATTCTCTCCCCGATATTGAACAAAAATTTCAAATATTTCTTTTCCTTTTATTTCATCCCATTACGATGCAATTTGTGCTCATAGCACTCCGTTTTAAATTAAAAAAAATTCCAGTCATTTTGGATAGTTTAGTGAAAATCTCTTTGTCAGTGATAGTACAAAATCATTCTCACCTCTGCAGGTCCTCGAAGCGCCGAGTACTTGGCACCCCGTGCATTTTTGAGGGTTGAAATCGTTCGCGTAACTAGATGTACTTTTCTTCACCAAATGGCGATCGTCACTGTCAAAGGGGTAACGCTGTGGTCGCTGTTTACCGATTGATAAACCACCCCTGGACCGTAATTCCCGAGTCTGTTAACCGTCCTACGTCCGACGACTCGCCCTTTGATTCCGTGTACCCGCTTCGACTATATTTAATCAGGTCATTTTGAAAAGTCGAACAGTTTCGGAACCCGTGCAATTCTCCGCGTTTCCTCGCTGCAAACGGAAAAACTGTAGACAGCGGCCGAGGTGCGTTTAAACTCGACCGCGTTTATGCTCCACCAGTCTAATGATAAACTGTCCGCTTGTAATCAACCTGCAGGACTAATTAAAGACGCCGAGGGAATAATTTTCACCCCGGTTTTTTCGCCGATCGACCAAATTGCTGGACTTTTGAGGGTCGAGAGGGAGAAAATTTACACGACTTCGCATGGCTGACTTTCGCGTTTGAAGTTAGAAGTCTGGGAAGTGGGACGATCGTTTCTATAGGGTAGTTGATGTTCAGATATTTGTTTTGGGGTGTTGTTTCACGCTGGGAAATTTAAGTTGATGGAAAGGTGGAGGAATTTTCTTTTATATTTATTTATTTTTGTAAGATACGAGGTACAATATTCCAGTACAACGCGGTTAATAGATGCTATATAAATTTGCTGTATAAATTTGTGGGAGTCTTCCCCTATGTGCTGGTCACAGATATCCTCGTTGGCAGTGTAGCTACAAGGGACGATAGGAGAAGAAAGGAAGGGATGTGTTTCTTCCTCATCAGTAAAGCTACCCTAACAAGCCCTGCCTTAGTCTGGGATATTATTGGAAGGACGGGGAGTTATATATATAGGATTTTGAGGTTTTTCGAGGACTTGCAAGAAAGTTTTCGAAGTCGCAATTCATCTAGTGGTGAGGGTGAGAATGATGGTCGCTACAAATTTATAGGAAATCGTGCTTATAACGCGCATAATCTAAAGTATTAGGTGAAGTAAAAAGAAATCCATTATTTTTGCATGAAATTGAATGAAAAATGTAAATTTAAATGCAAAAATAATGGAAAAATAAAATATCCATTATTAAGTAATTATTAAATAATGGGTATTTTAATGCAAAAATAATGGATTTCTTTTTATAAATACAAATACTGGAATATTCAGGTGGTGGTCAACATTGTTAACTTACTTCGTCTTTCATTATATTAGGTGTAGTAAAATGAAATCCATTATTTTTGCATAAAATTGAATGCTTACTTATATTACTTCACCTAATATAATGTTTGAAATAATTATTCCTATGCCATGTTTATTTCCTGTTTTATCAACAGTATTTACAAAATAAATGCACACACACGAAGTTTATTAAATCTAATAAAAATTATTTAAAGATATTATCAGATTTTGAAATAAAATTATTTAAAAATCTAATAAACATGCAATTATACAAATTTGTGTACTATGTTCATCAAGATTTCTTGAACTGAAAAATACTATTTAAATTGAAGGGATGTCGTGAGTATTAAATAATGAAAGCACTGTTTTGTGTTAATACAAGCTTTATTCCGCGAGGGGGATTGGTACAGAGGGTACAGTGCCTTTCTTCGAAAAGCTCTATCCTGCGCTCTAGTTGCCAAGGAAATATTTTTTCCAGAGCCTATCCCAAACTTTCAAGGTGGTTCGTGTGTCCTGCGTCCCACAGGACGTTGGTCGTAAAGACATAAACCAGACCCCCATCGACTCGGGACCCTCGATGTCTCTAGGGGTGGAAACAATCCACCCCATCTAGGCTTTCTTTTTCCGCATCGACGGATGCGTTGCTGCACTTTTCGGTGCAAGTAAATATTCATTCCCAACTGTTAAATCAGCTTTATTATATTTGACAATGGATTTGGCAATATCAGGTACTTCCTTCGTTTTATTATTTGACGCGTTGTACGGAGAATCGCGTTATATGTAAACAGTAGTCGCAATATCTTTGGTACGTTATAGTTCGTGCTGTGAGAACTCGCTATACGGAAGTCGTCTGTACATGTTTTGTATTTCACTTCCTTCTTGGCAGCAGAAGGCAAGCGAATACATAGTTCACCTATATACTTTCCTTCTCTAGAGTTATGTTTTGATTCTGCCGAGGCGTGCGTCAGTTAGTTGTGTTCCGTGATATGGAGAGGACAGCCACGCCTAGGAGACATACGATTTCGAGCAAGATTGTACGAGAAACGTAGTAAGTGAATTATATATTAATCTAATAAAGAACAACGTGTATTTATTTTATGAAAATTGTTTAGCGTATATTCGGTACCATTTAGAGTATATTTTCTACAATTAATTGTAAATATAGCATTCTGCTCACGAATAATATCCAATTTTAGATCATTTTTGGCACAGAGAATGTCTAACTTGAGATTAGCAAAGTTAGAGTAGAGTAATCATGTCATATAGTAGTTTTTCAGTATAAATCAAAATAAGCGCGATTAGGGAATTTTTAAATAAGTTTTATTATAAATTTATTTAGCCTTTGTTATCTATTCAACTGGTATTAGTGATTATTAGACTTTTGTCGAATGTACATCCCCAACCAGGGTTTCCCAATGTAAACGAAGCGAGGATGCTGACTCTGTCCAGAGGATCTACGTGCATTAATTGCTGATGCACTTCTTGCTAGTTTATGACAGATCATTCACCACAGAAACGAAAGTTTATTGTATGATTCGTGTGATTCGCAGACGTACAGGTTCCTATCATCATAGAATAATTCGTAAACCTTGATTTCTGACTTCCACGTGATTTTAAACAAGGAAGGTAGATAAAGGACACTAGAAAGTTACTAGAAATATCCAGGCATCCATGTCGTAAACACGAGCAGCTGAATTTAGGGTAATTACTGAACCTAATAGACTGGAATGTTCGTAAGCAGAGTCTCGTTTAGACTGTCCAAGGTGCACGAATTCGTCCTTGTTTTCCCGTTTTCTTTCATTTGTACGCGTAGACCGTAATGACAAAATTCGGGAAGAGAAGCTGGGGTACTTTGCATATACTAATTTCATGTTTCGTTTCATGCGAGCATAGTTTTGCATGAGTATTATCGTGTTAATTGGATAGTTCCTTGAATAGGAATTTGGATTTTGGTTAAATCGGTTTTATTCCGTGTAAACGAGGAGAGGGTTTAAAATGAGACATTCCTGCATGAATAAATTGTTCCATGTTAGAAGATCCGCAATTTAATCGATAAATTTGTCCTAAGACGTCGAAAAGGTTGATGTGGGAAATTTGAAATAGTATTGAGACAGAAATGGATCTGAATTTATTATTGATAGAATCGGTAGATGTGACCTACATGCTGCAGGTCATCCGTTTATAGTCATTGAAATAGTGATTTGTATTGATCTTCGACGTTATTAATGGCGAGGACTAAAAAGGACGCGTTATTTTTCGAGTTAATTTTAAACAACGTATTTCAGTCCTTTTCCAATACGTTTCAGATTATGCTTCATTTCGTTTAAATTTCAAATATGAAAATAACATTCCATCTTACGTATCGTCAAGAAATAACGAAAAATATTAATTATGCGTAATTGTTCGTATGTTAGAATAGAAATGAAACTTAACACTTAGCCGGCCGATCGGGAGGTCTCCCCATTTTAACCCCTTGGCTACTGTGGGCGCATATACGCGCTCAGAAATTTTGCTTTTGTGACACGGAAGGCGCATATACGCGCTCAAAAATTTTGCTTTTGTGACACGGAAGGTGCATACAAGCGCTCAACACAGTTTGCTTTTGTGACACAGAGGGCGCATCTTTACTCAAAATTTTGCTGTTCTCGGCGGACATTGTAAATGAGTTCCTACCCGTGTGGTACGACCGGTGCGTTTCAAAGTCTGCCGTAGTCAAAGAGTTAAAGTAAATCGGTGCCCGACCGATCGGGGGGATCTCCCATTTTGACCTTAGCAACGCGTTTCTCGTTTTCGGTTATTCCTTACACTTTCTCCATTTGGAGTTGTTCGTAATTACTGACGAACTGCTTCTATAAAGCACTGCTTCTAAAGCTTCATATAATAAAATTCACCAATTTTTAAGGCCCTTTATTCGGTATTTCCAACGCTCTTCAGATCAGTTACCGATCAATTTCTATCAGTCATAAAATCAGTTCGTGTTACTTCCGAAAAATGCCCGGTGGACAGCGCAATTTGGGTTCCCCGAGCACAGTGGAAACCGTATAGTTCGCTGTGAGGCGTGCGGTCGGCTAACAAGGAGAGTGCAAGTCCATCGGGTCACCGATTTGGCTCAAATTTTATAGGTTTATAAATCTTGTCATGTAGTTTAAGAAAATATACAATTATAACAGCAGCTACTCAGTAGTTTTTGAGATATTTACGATTAAAGTTTTATTACTCCGTTAAGTACACCTTTATTTTCAATAGTTTTAAATTGGAGTTTTAGACTATCGGTGATAGTTGAGAATTTCAATGCTCGAGGACCAGGGTTCGATTCCGGTTGATAAATTAGTATTTTTTCTTCAATCTGTTTTTTATTTTGTATTCATTTTTCGCCTATGAAAACATTGTAAATAAAAAATTGTAAATAAAATTTCTTTCTAAAAAAATTTATTTTGTACCCTTTCTTAGGCCAGTATATATTTATTACTTGATAAGAATATTATGCAAGAAAGACAGTTTTTTTTATAGCAATCCTATCTACTAGTAACTAATTATTTAATTAAACATTGTATAAGAATGTTGCTTATAATTCCAACCTGGCTGCGCAGCTATAAATGTTCACGAATTAATTACAAAAACTTGGAAATTTATTAATTTTCTGTTGCCGAATTGATTTATTAAGGTGTATTATTAGCGCATAACCAGACGCGGTATCGAGTTTGAGTAAAAATTTTACCGCCTGCGATCAGCGCTATCTATGATTTGGGCTCAAAAATCGAGAAAGTGATAGGAATATAGAATAGGCAAGGAGGTCGACGATGAGCTGGTCACGTGGTAGACAAGGACAGAGAGTGGATAGAAAAGGATAGAATGGCTCCGGCAGTGAAAAATTATTAATTACTCAATTTCCGTAAACAATTTGTGAACTTTTATAATTTCATTGCGAAGGTGGAACTTCAGGCTGCATTCCTATATACTTTTCGTAAAGAATTTAACTCTAAATTGTTAGTTATCAATTTTTGTTTGATGGCATCTATGATTTCGAAACGACGACCATCACGATTTTAAAATGAGACATTCCTGCATGAATAAATTGTTCCATGTTAGAAGATCCGCAATTTAATCGATAAATTTGTCCTAAGACGTCGAAAAGGTTGATGTGGGAAATTTGAAATAGTATTGAGACAGAAATGGATCTGAATTTATTATTGATAGAATCGGTAGATGTGACCTACATGCTGCAGGTCATCCGTTTATAGTCATTGAAATAGTGATTTGTATTGATCTTCGACGTTATTAATGGCGAGGACTAAAAAGGACGCGTTATTTTTCGAGTTAATTTTAAACAACGTATTTCAGTCCTTTTCCAATACGTTTCAGATTATGCTTCATTTCGTTTAAATTTCAAATATGAAAATAACATTCCATCTTACGTATCGTCAAGAAATAACGAAAAATATTAATTATGCGTAATTGTTCGTATGTTAGAATAGAAATGAAACTTAACACTTAGCCGGCCGATCGGGAGGTCTCCCCATTTTAACCCCTTGGCTACTGTGGGCGCATATACGCGCTCAGAAATTTTGCTTTTGTGACACGGAAGGCGCATATACGCGCTCAAAAATTTTGCTTTTGTGACACGGAAGGTGCATACAAGCGCTCAACACAGTTTGCTTTTGTGACACAGAGGGCGCATCTTTACTCAAAATTTTGCTGTTCTCGGCGGACATTGTAAATGAGTTCCTACCCGTGTGGTACGACCGGTGCGTTTCAAAGTCTGCCGTAGTCAAAGAGTTAAAGTAAATCGGTGCCCGACCGATCGGGGGGATCTCCCATTTTGACCTTAGCAACGCGTTTCTCGTTTTCGGTTATTCCTTACACTTTCTCCATTTGGAGTTGTTCGTAATTACTGACGAACTGCTTCTATAAAGCACTGCTTCTAAAGCTTCATATAATAAAATTCACCAATTTTTAAGGCCCTTTATTCGGTATTTCCAACGCTCTTCAGATCAGTTACCGATCAATTTCTATCAGTCATAAAATCAGTTCGTGTTACTTCCGAAAAATGCCCGGTGGACAGCGCAATTTGGGTTCCCCGAGCACAGTGGAAACCGTATAGTTCGCTGTGAGGCGTGCGGTCGGCTAACAAGGAGAGTGCAAGTCCATCGGGTCACCGATTTGGCTCAAATTTTATAGGTTTATAAATCTTGTCATGTAGTTTAAGAAAATATACAATTATAACAGCAGCTACTCAGTAGTTTTTGAGATATTTACGATTAAAGTTTTATTACTCCGTTAAGTACACCTTTATTTTCAATAGTTTTAAATTGGAGTTTTAGACTATCGGTGATAGTTGAGAATTTCAATGCTCGAGGACCAGGGTTCGATTCCGGTTGATAAATTAGTATTTTTTCTTCAATCTGTTTTTTATTTTGTATTCATTTTTCGCCTATGAAAACATTGTAAATAAAAAATTGTAAATAAAATTTCTTTCTAAAAAAATTTATTTTGTACCCTTTCTTAGGCCAGTATATATTTATTACTTGATAAGAATATTATGCAAGAAAGACAGTTTTTTTATAGCAATCCTATGTACTAGTAACTAATTATTAAATTAAACATTGTTCCGGTTCATAAATTAGTATTTTTTCTTCAACCTGTTTTTTTATTTTGTATTCATTTTTCGCCTATGAAAACATTGTAAATAAAAAATTGTAAATAAAATTTCTTTATAAAAAAATTTATTTTGTACCCTTTCTTAGGCCAGTATATATTTATTACTTGATAAGAATATTATGCAAGAAAGACAGTTTTTTTTATAGCAATCCTATCTACTAGTAACTAATTATTTAATTAAACATTGTATAAGAATGTTGCTTATAATTCCAACCTGGCTGCGCAGCTATAAATGTTCACGAATTAATTACAAAAACTTGGAAATTTATTAATTTTCTGTTGCCGAATTGATTTATTAAGGTGTATTATTAGCGCATAACCAGACGCGGTATCGAGTTTGAGTAAAAATTTTACCGCCTGCGATCAGCGCTATCTATGATTTGGGCTCAAAAATCGAGAAAGTGATAGGAATATAGAATAGGCAAGGAGGTCGACGATGAGCTGGTCACGTGGTAGACAAGGACAGAGAGGGGATAGAAAAGGATGGAATGGCTCCGGCAGTGAAAAATTATTAATTACTCAATTTCCGTAAACAATTTGTGAACTTTTATAATTTCATTGCGAAGGTGGAACTTCAGGCTGCATTCCTATATACTTTTCGTAAAGAATTTAACTCTAAATTGTTAGTTATCAATTTTTGTTTGATGGCATCTATGATTTCGAAACGACGACCATCACGATCTTCCGTGAAAATATTTAATACTAAACAAAACTAGAATCAAAATGTGATCAAAAGTTATATGAGAAGATTCGCAACAATATTGCCTTTATAATGAGTGCATAAAGATTCATAAATTAATTGCGTAAAGGATGGTAATTAATGAAAAACCAATGGCGTCTTCGATGATCTCCGACAATAATTCAAACATTTCGTAGCATAATTATTAATAATTAATTAATTAGGGACAAATTTATATCGAAAAATATATTGGAAAGTTCTTGAAGGATCTGGCTTTACGATGCAATTATAAAAGTTCATAAATTAATCACAGATATTGAGTAATTAGTGAATTTTCCACTGCCGATTTGATTTATTAAAATATATTCGGAGCACATAACCAGAGTTAGTAAACTGACATCAGAGCCATCTATATCATAGATGGCGCTGATCGAAGGCGCTTGAATTTGAATCTGTTATTATCTCAGTAAATTAATTCGACATTGGAAAATTAATGCATCCTGCGTTTCAGTAATTAATTCATGAATTTTTATAGTTGCATCACATCCTGTGTGCAGTTATTATTACAAATTAATTAATTAAAAAGGAATTAATTTATCCAGAATTACCAAAGGCGTCAAATGCATAAAAGAAATAAGTATGTAAAATTTTCTTCCTATCCCAATAAAATCAATAGTAACTTTTGGTAGAACAACTATAAATTTGCAATATTTTATGCATGATACCACTTTGGTAATTCTGATATTAAAATGAATCAAACACTTGGTACAAAGATTATGCTGTATCATTTATTCTCCTATACTGTACAAAACGAAACTTAATGTATATTATTCATTCTGTAATTCTTGCAGAGTTTACTTTCCTTGAAACGAACCTGCAAACAAAATTGCTCTATTACTTTCAGATGTCAAGCAATATTAGTTTCTCAAAAATTGTGTAATTCATATGTGAGATCTTTCTCCTACTCACTTTCTATATACAGTTGTATTTACTGCTGTTGCAGAACTTTTACTCTATAGATAAGTTGCAAAATACATAGCTTCCATTCACAATTTCTTTTCCATTTCAGTCCTACAGGAGTGCTCGTGTTTTACTCAGTGATATTCGATTCAGCCTTTCCATTCAGATGAGGTGTGTACAGTGTCGTAAAATCTAGTATAGTTACTATCTATCTTAGCCAATTCTTGAACTCTCGACTGGTAAACCCTCCTGGTTCCATTATCGCATTTAAATCTTTATGTTATTTCACTTTGCTTCTGCTACTGCAACACAATTAAACAATCTCTGTAATGCTTCAGTATGTGATTCCATAACATAAATCCTTACATAATTAATAAAATCTAACACTACCATCACATACCTATTTCTATTCCATGTCTCTGGCTCTATAGGCTCAGATAAATCAGAATGTTTTGTCTCCAACTGGCTTATCAACCTTGTTCTTGTTTCTCTAAATGGAATTTTCAATTTGCTTTGCTTCACAAAAATATCCTGCATTCTCCACTTCCTCTCTCAAGTACTCTTTTCGTTAATTTCATTTCCAATACTTTCTTGGACAACTCTTTCATATGCCCTATACATAGATTCCCCAATTTTCTGTGCCTCTCTACCAGCTTCTTGTTGCTCTCTATAGCTATAAAGTCCATTATTACATATATGACATATAAATATTTCTTCTTCGTTTTTATGAACTATTGCTTGATATTGCTTGGACATTACTGCACTACCATCTGCAGTTATCAGATTTACTGACAATAAATTCTGCATCAAGTGTAGAACACAAAGAATATTCAAGTATCTGGCTGTATTCTAACTTTTGCTGTAGCTTCCATGGAAATATTTCTTTACACTGATTCAAATTCTGCTCTTATTTCTTCCTATTTTTTAAAATATTCTAGCTTATTAACCATATGGCTCATTGTTCCAGAGTCAAAAATCCATTATTCTGTTCCATCGTTCTCTGTCAAGAAGTACGTGTTCCTTTTTTATTTTGATCTCCTTTCCTTTCCTTTATGTTTTCAAAATAACAGTCCAAATGATTTTTGCCAAATAATTGAAATTCTTACATGTCCCACATGGAGAGTATATCTCCTAAGCCTTGTCTCTTCCTCTTAATCCTAGAAATGTTACTGATTTTTATTCTAATCTGCCACAATTATAACATTTAATTTCTATGTTACCTTTGTTGCTTTTCCAACACGCATATGCAACATGTCTACTGCAATTGTACTTGAAACATCTCTTCCCCTAAGGTTAGAAGGCTACCAACCTGCTTTTCCCCTTGCTTTCTTTGCAATCAGTTCAGTTTTGAGATTATCTGTTCCCCTTTCTTCTGTCTGCGTTAACTCCCAGACATTTGCGAACACACAATCTAGAAACATACATAAGATTTTAGTTATCAGCATTCTTTTTTCTATCTTACTCCTAATGCATGTAATTTGAAAACTTATCTGTTTGACACGCAATGTAGGTTATAATATCACATTCAAATTCATATTTATACATGAAAAATTCCTCTGTAACAAAATATCTTTGCAGTTCTTATACCTTTCATAGATGTTGCTGAATGTTACCCATATTTCATGACTTGGCGTAAAGCTGATGCACAAATTCATTCCCTCTGGTTGAAATTATATTTTGTACCTACACAATGTTTGTTAACCAATCCTGTTTGTACTTTTCTATATTTCTTGGTTCTTTCATTGCACCATCATACAAACCTTGACATTACAGCATGAAGACAACTGTAAATTTTCGAATACAAAATCCATCTTGATCTTTTCATCTATTGATACTTCCAATTTCCTTCTCGAATTTTGTTGTCCGCATTCAAATACGTGGAGTACATTCTGTTGGCAATCCATAACCTGTTGATTAATTTCTTTACTTAAAACATGCATAACCCACACACATTCCACCATACATTACTCACCCGAGGTCTCCTTTTGTTTTCGTTGCTGCCACAAGCTCATGTCATTCTCTCCAGTTATAGATTAATTCGCCGTTTACAGTCGAAAACATCCATCACACAATTACCGTCCAATAATAGCAATCAGAAGCACATATCCAAAGTTAGTAACCGATTCAAATTCAAGCGCCTTCGATTAGCGCCATCTATGATATTGAAGTGGAACTTTAAATCGTTATTGTCGTTTGAATTTTCAGTCGGTACTAGAAAATTAATCAATTGCTCAGTTTCTGTGATTAATTTATGATCTTTTATAATTCCATTGTAAAGGCAGTTTCTTCAAGAATTTTCCAATATATTTTTCTATATAGATTTATCCCTAATTAATTTAATATTAATTATTATTCTGCGCAGTGTTTGAATTGTTGTCGAAGACGCCATTGGTTTTTCATTAATTACTATTCTCTACGTAATTAATTCATGAGACTTTATGCACTCGTTGGAAGGACTATGTTCTTGCGAATATTCTCATATAACTTTTGATCACATTTTGCTTTTAGTTTCGTTTAGTATTAAATATTTTTGCGGAAGGTCGTGATGGTCGCGGTTACGAAATCGTAGATACCATAAAACAAAAATTAATAACTAACAATTTAGAGTTAAATTCTTTACGAAACTTATATAAGAATGTAGCCTGAAGTTCCAGCTTTGCAGGGAAATTCTAAAAGTTCACAAATTGTTTACAGAAATTGAGTAATTAATAATTTTTCACTGGCGGAGCCATTCCATCCTTTTCTATCCCCTCTCTGTCCTTGTCTACCACGTGACCAGCTCATCGTCGACCTCCTTGCCTATCCTATATTCCTATCACTTTTGGATCATTTGGAGCCAAATAATAGATGGCGCTGATCGAAACTGCCGAATGAAAAACCACGTTACCCGTTGGGCGGGAGAAACAAAACAATAAAAGGACATAAATAATTATAACACATTTTTCTTCCTTCTCTTTAGTCTCTTAAAAGCCAGACGTACATGATGTCACAGATGAAGATGCGTTGTTTTTTTGTTTTATTCTTGGTAAAAAGAAAACGAAACTTCAATTGTTATATGCTTAGGTACTTTTTATTCACTTTCAAAGTTTTACATATACATGTTAATTGTTAACGACATAATAAACAATGACATATAGACATTAGAATCTGAATAGATGTCCGTATGACGGACGGTTTCGAGAAAAAGATGTTTCGTAATACATATCACCTAATAATTATCATTACAATGACCATATATATATGTACAATATTTATAAATATATGATAAATGATTCTATTCAAATACATGAGTTATCCTAATAATTCTTGATATCTCTTATCGTGCATCTCTTCTGCTTTCTCTCGTGCTAAACCTCATAAGGAGTTCTTTATTCCCTATTTACATTCCTCTATATCTTTATCATCCTCAACATCGTCTATTTTATATTTTTCTACTTTCCTCGGTTCCTTTTTTGTATCTTTCAATTTATTTCTTATCCTTTCCTTCATTGCTCTGAAAATATAAATATAAGACAGTCAATAAATAGTCCTACTTTCTATAACGCAGTTATAATGTAAACAATAAACTGGCTCTTTCTCTTCCTTTGTAATCCTAATTCTTCTTGAGTTTTTACTTCGTCGTCACTTTCTCAATCGCCACTTCCTTCCTTTCCTTTTTTTATATGCAAGTCCAGGTGGTTCAACAGCTGGTTGTGAGCTCAATTTTGGATCAGTTATATGATCATGAGTTGATTTGCCCTTACCACTAAACTTTTTATTTTATATCACATATTCTTTTTCATCTTCCTCTACTTCTTCACCAAATGATAAAAGATTGAAATCTCTGTAACAAAATTTTCCATTGCAAAGGATAAGACTATTATACTGCAAACATAGATGATTTTTACTTTAGTGCTACTGTTTTAGTTTTTCAACTGTCCTTTACAACTTCACTTTCCTGTACTATTATTCTTGGTATACTATCACAAAATGCATTGTTCAATATTATAGGTTTTATCAATCTTGGAGGATAAAGTGGTCTATCATTCTACAAAAAGGAGGAAATATTATATTTATATCAATTTTTTATATATTTTCTTGTAAACACTAAATTTACCTCATCTACAAGTGCTTCTTCAAGTTTAAGCATGTTATATATAGATTCTCCAGTAGCTCTACCAGAAATTGTATGCTTATTCTGAAAATCTAGAGTAGAACTAAGAGTAAAAAAGAATTGGGAACCATTGTCATCTTTTCCAACATTAGACATAGCAATTAAATCTCGCCAACAAAAACGCAATCTTGTATGAAATTTGTCCTAAAACATATATGTCCAATAACTATTTTTGAATAAGAAAGGAATTCATTTTATTTTTAAATATAGTCTCACTTTTAATGGTTCTCCATATATTTTACCACCTTCTCCTGTACCTGTGGGATCACCACCTTGTGTGTGAAATATAGTATCATTCCAATAACCTTCCATACATAATTGTATGAAATTTTTGTATGCCCATAGAGTTTCTTGTGCCCATAATTCTAACTTGCTATCACCAACAGTTGTTTTCATTATAACCGAGCTATAACAAATATATTAGTTTGATTAATGTAAAATACTTATAAAATCAAATTTATTAAAATTTATTATTTATTATTGTAATTCAAATCAGAAATTATTTAATACATTAATATAGAAATTTATAAAGTAAATATTGTATATCGGTTAAATTTTTAAAAACAGATATACAATCCATTGGAATATTATAAAATGATACTTATTACTTTACATTTAGTGGCTGGCTCTTGCATAGAAATATTACTCATGTTTGTAAGTCTCCTATAATAGAAAAAATCCTTCATCAATAATATTTCATATTAAATCTTTAGTTATTTATACATCAGTCAACCAAATGGTTCTTTTCTCAAATAATCATACCTTTTACCTCCTTTTGACATTGGCTTTATTGGCCCAATGAAGTCCATGATGTGTCACAGCAACATTATAATTACTTCTTTTATAGTTTCCAAGTACCTATAGATATTACTAGACATTTTTGCCTTAATGCAAAATTTACACTCTATATTCAATTTAACTTTACCTTTCATAATTATTATCAATTGTTCATTCTCCATCTCTTCCATGATCCTCATATTTGCATGTCGATGCCACACATCCTTCTCTGTTGATACATATGCTGCCCCTTTTATATTTCTTGATTCAGCATAATATGCATTTCTTCTTTTCATTGTTTTCATTCAAATCTCTCTCTTTTCTTTATATACCTCAGATCCATCATTCTGAAACTTAAGATATTCGCAATGGTCAGTGTCTTTGACAACTGATATTAATAATATTTATTTAGATCAAGAATTGAACATACCTTTCAATCTCACTGTAGTCTCTATATCTATTTGTTATAAAAGGCCATCACCTAAATTAATTGTATTTCTATTTGTCTGCCTAAACCATCTCCATTTTCTGAATTTTTATTTGATCATCAAAGATTTCTATCTTATATGTCATATGGTTAACTGACCTAGAATGCAATAGACATATCATACTTTACATATTTATTTTGCTGCTCCAATTTTTTCTCGCTATAAAGTATAATTCTTGGCATCTATGCTGATGATATTCCATGCGTCCAATATTTTTCTATTGTTGCACGTGCCTGTTTATTTCAACAGAATATTGTCTTTTCTAACTTACACTATTTAATTATAACTAAAGGTTATGTTAATACAAATACTTACATTCTTTTCGTGATGCAGGCACACCTGCATGGACACAACAATGCTTCCAGCGTTTGTTTGAAATTTTTTCTCATTTCCCATGCACTCTCCTGTTTACTTGGAGAAAAATTAACAAATCGCTCAATTTGTGTGTTTAATTTATGAAATTTTATAATTGCGTTGTAAAGGCGTACCTTTGCATATTTGTCGTCTGCCAGGTAAAGAAACGAATGCTGATTGTCTAATTAAAACCGCTGTTTCGGCTGAATTTATTAAAGAATGTAGAAAACTTTATGATTTTATTTATTAAAATAAATTAAAATATATTAGGTGCACGTAACCAGAGTTAGTAAACTATTTGAGAAACTATTCCAAAATCATAGATGGCGCTGATCGCAGGCGGTAAAATTTTTATTCGAACTGGATACTAGATATCAATTCGACAGTAGAAAATTAATAAATTGCCAAGTTTTTGTAATTAATTCATGAAAATTTATAGCTGCACAGCAAAGTTGGAATTATAGGCAACATTCTTATAGGATGTTTAATTTAATAATTAATACTTACATGAGCGATAGGTTTTGTATTTCCTGTAGTAAACAAGATTGCTATAGAAAAGTATTTTTCTTACATAATATTATTATTTTGTAATAAATATAAACTAGCATAAGGAAGCGTAAAGAATAAATTTTTTTATTAAGAAACTTTATTTATAATTGTGTATTTACAATGTTTTCATAGGCGAAAAATAAAAACAAAACAAAAAATATATTTAAAAGAATTATCAAAACTATGGACGGGAATCGAACCCCGGTCCTCCAGTATATCAATTCTCGATCGTCCATGATTTTACATCATCTCCAACAATTCTCTAGACAATACTTTTTCTACTTTGCAGTACATTTTAATAATTTTACTTACCTCATACTTACCTTGTACTTACCTTCCCTTACTTGCAATTCCTCCCCTTACTTACCTTAATCCCTCTTCATTTAAATATCATTTAAACAGATATTGCCCACTCTCTATTTTCAAATTCCAAAGGGAACATTGAAAATTTACAAGAGGTAGGAAATATCCTAAACTTTGTGCGCAGCTCTTAGCTTGGTATCGATTCCCAAAAATTATTCTTTGGAAAACGATACCAATTACCAGGTCTCACCACGTGGAGGTGGCTACGCATCGAGACCCGACATGCGCCCTAGTGGCGCAGCCTGCTGGTGCTACCTGTATCAAAGGTACCCTAATCTAACTTGGAGCGAATTAAGTTAAAGTGACTCTACTGACACTTTATTTTATTTCGTGTCTTACAAAGGGAACTTCGATTCGGTATACTGAAACTCTACTGTCGCAACGCTAAGATATTTTCAAGTTCCCATAAAAATAGGGAATGAAATATCAAACACGCGAGCAAATAGAAAATCGCGACGCGCCCGAACGAGATCGCGATTATTCGAAAGACCGACTAGCCTAGGCGATGTACTCCCGTGTACAGAGATAACTTCATACCTCGGCACCCTCCCGATCGGGCCTAGCTCAATTCCAGTCACTGTCGCACTCGCCAAGACTTACACGTGGACCAAGGATAGTCCCTGAACCAATGAAACTTCTAGTGTCAACGCGAGGGCCCTGCTGGGCGGTTGCCGGCCAAGACAGACACTTCGCATCCCAGCCACACGGGGTAGAACTTAATCATCCCTGTGGTCTAACCGTAGATGGTACTAGTCCGTCAGCCAGCATGTGCCCGAGCCCCAGTCGCGTACGACTTAGGCAGCGGACCGCCCCGTCGAGGTCAGAAGACGCACTGATCCGAGGGGGTCACCCTGGAACCCGATGCATGACGAGATTGACAGTGACTGGAAATGAGTGTCGGAGACGAGTCGTGAGGATGACTTACGAAGCATGTACTTATCGAGTACACGAGAGCACGTCGCGTAGGCTAGTCGGTACTTACGAACGATCGCGATTATCGCGAGAACAATTATGTTCTATTTGCTAAACGAGGGGGATAAGAAAATGATAGAGAATTTATAAATTTCGCTCCAAATTAGGTAGCTTACCTTTGTACAGACAGCGCGCACATGATACTTAGTCTATGGATCTATCTTATGATTACTTAAAAGTAAACGCACGCATCGTTCATTGATGTGTCGCAAACAGAATCTTGAGAAACCTAAAAGCTAAAACAGAATATATTATTGTTAATATGTAGCTGAAAGGAAAGGGATTAGTACGAGGAAACCATCAAGGATAATAACCAAATGGAACGAGCAAGCCAACGACGAGACCTGAGCAACATAACTACGAGACAGAAACATTCCAACGGTGAGATATAAACATACCAACGAGGAAGCGCTCGAGTATTATACGAAATACTCGAACGCTCTAACGAAAACAAATCGAACGGAAGTCGTAAAATTTGTGAAAGGAAAGATTTAGCCAACGATGAGACATAAGTAAACCAACGACGAAGCATTCGAATATTATACGAAATACTCGAATGCTGAAACAAAGACACATAGAATGAAAAAAATAAAATCTGCAAGAAGAAATTATTGTTAAATTATTTAAGAGAGTGGACAATGGCCACTGAATAGCCATTGATCTAGCCAACGATGATATACAATACAAATAAACCAACGACGAAGCATTCGAATATTGTACGAAATACTCGAATGCACAAACAATGAAAACTAGAATGAAAGAAATAATATCTGAAAGAAGAAAGATAATTAAAACCTGAAAGAAAAAATAATTAGTACCTGAAAGAAGGAATTATTATTAAATTATTCAAGAGAGTAGACAATGGCCATTGAATAGCCATTGATCAAGCCAACGATGATATACAAATAAACCAACGACGAAGCATTCGAATATTGTACAAAATATTCGAATGCACAAACAATGAAATCTAGAATAAAAGAAATAGAATCTGAAAGAAGAAAGATAATTAAAAGCTGAAACAAAAAATAATTAGTACCTGAAAGAAAAATATTAACGCGGACCCTCCGAAGTCGAAGCGACAACTGGCTCGAGCCTGCACGCGGGGCCCTTATATAGCAGCGACCGACCGAAGATCGGCGAAAATTTCCGAACTTTACCGATTCCTTTAAAAGTTATTTTTCCGCTGTAATAACTAATAATTTATTAACTTTCTTGACATTCATCGTTAATATACGTTGCAAACTATTTGTTATCAATGATTTTAATTTGTTGTTAACAATAAATTTATTAATTTATTAACTTTTTGTAAGTTCCGAATATATTCTATCACAATACGTCGTTTGTTAAGTAGTAGGCCATAATTTATTAACTTTTTTTACTTTTATCGTTAATATACTTTGCAAACTATTTGTTGTCAACAATTTTAATTTGTTATTAGCAATAAATTTAATGATTTATTAGCTTTGTGTAAGTTACGAATACATTTTAATACAAATACATTGTTTGTTTAAGTAGTAGCTCATAATTTATTAACTTTTTTTACTTTTATCGTTAATGTACCTTGCAAAATATTTGTTATTAATAATAAATGTAGTAATTTATTGACTTTTTGCTAATTATAGATACATTTTCACGCAAATACGTTATATATACTAGTGATAGCCTATAATTTAGTAATTTTTCCGCTTGTATTGTAAATTTACGTTGTGACCAATTTGTTATTAAAAATAAGTGCAATAATTTTTACATTTTTGCAAATTATTGGTTGATTTATACATTGGTATAATATTTTTCAAGTGATAACCAATGATTTATTAATTCTTTTGCTTTTATTATATATCTACGTTGTGAACAATTTATTAACATTAATAATATGTTACTAGCGATATGTAATATAATTTACGTATAATAGTATAGTTATGTGTAATTATTACTCAGAATGTTCGAACTGATGCTGATAATACTATTGGTTTTTCATTAATTACAATCTTTTATGCTATTAATTTATAAATTACATGCACACATTATAAAAGCAATATCCATGGGAACATTCTCATATCATTTTTGTTCTTATTTTACTTCTAATTTTGTTCATAATTATTTATTTTGTCGGACCATCGCATCGATCGTTGTTGTCGAATCACATACGTCGTCAAGTAAGTAGTAATAAAGTAAATTAATTAGCGTCAAATTATGTGCAGAAATTGTATAAGAATGTTATCTAAGGAGTCAGCTATGCGATACAGCTACAAAAGTTCATAAATTAATCGCAGAAACGGCATAATTTGATAATTTCCCAATTATTCTCCAATAATTCCCAATCGCTAATACGGTCTTTTTTCTGTGTTTAATTTGGAGATCCAGGTGATTCAACAGGTGATAAAAGGTTGAAATCTCTGTAACAAAATTTTTCATTACAAAGAATAATACTACCAGGGCTAAATTCTGCAAGCATATATGGTTTCTACTTTACTGCTGCTGTTTTAGTTTCTGAACTGTTCTTTACTTCTACACATTCTTGTACTATTATTCTTAGTATAATATCAGAAAATGGATTGTTCAATATTATAGATTTTAACAGTCTTGGAGGATAAAGTAGTCCATCATTCTACAGAAGAGAGGAAATATTATATTTATATCAATTCTTGATATATATTCTTGCAAACATTAAATTTATCTCATCTACAGGTGCTTCTTCGAGTTTAAACATACTATATATATATTCTCCAGTATCTTCGCCAAATATTGTATGTTTATTCTGCAAATCTGGTGTAGAACTAAGAATGAAGAAGTATTGGGAACCATTGTCATCTTTCCAGCATTAGCCATAGCAATTAAATCTCGTCGATAAAAACGTAATCTTGTATGAAATTCGTCCTAAAACATATATATCCAATCATTATTTTTCAATAAAAAAGGAATTCATTTTATTTTTAAATATAGTCTCACTTTAAATGGTAGTCTACATAGTTTATATTTATGAATGAATATATATTCATGGACATATATTTATGAATATATGTTTTCTCCATATATTCTCCTGCATCTGTGGGAACACCATCTTGTGTTATCTTGTATTCAATTTATCTTTAACTCTCACAACTACTACAACATTTACACTCTATATTCAATTTAACTTTACCTTTCATAATTATTATCAATTGTTCATTCTCCATCTCTTCAATAATCCTCATATTTGCATGTCAGTGTCACACATACTTCTCTGTTGATACATATGATGCCTCTTTCCCGTTTCTTCATTCGACATAATTTGCATTTCCCCTTCTCACACCTTTCATTTGAACCGCCCTTTTTTCTTTATATCTCAGCTCTATCATTCTGAAACTTAACAAATTTGCAATGATCAATGACTTTGACCACTGATATTAATATTTATTTAGATCAGGAAGACTACATACCTTTCAATCTCACTGTATTCTCCATATCTTGTTATAAGAGGCCATCACCTAAATTAATTCTATTCCTTTTTGTCTGCCTAAACCATCTTCATTTCCTGAATCTTTATTTGACCATCAAAGATTTCCATCTTGTATGCATACGGCTATCCCACCTAGAATCAAATACACATACCATACCTCACATATATGTATTCTTCTTCAACTTTTTCTCGCGATAAAATGTAATTCTTGGTATCTAATGCCTCTACGCTGGTAATATAATATAGAAAAAGCCTAATTTTGGAAGTAGAAGAGAAAAAAACCATTACGCAGCACGATTTAACTACCACGAGCACTTTTTGCACACTTTCCCGAAAACATATGCTCGATACCGAAAAAAAATATTCAATCCCGTTAAAAAACATTCTGCTCTACGCGGACATATTGAACAAACCTAATCAAAAAGCCTAATTTCGGAAATAGAAGTCAAAAAAGTGTACTACGCAGCACGATTTGTCACCCGCCCGCATTTTCGGCTCTGTCTTACGGCAATGAACAGTCGAAATGCGAAAAAAATCATCAATCTCGATAGCGAAGAACTCACTTTACGGGGATAGATAGAAAAAAACCGGTTCTGCCGCGAAATTTTGAAGATCGAAATCAAAAGAGTCTATTACGCAGCGCGACCTGTCACCCACCCGCACATTCGGCACTATTATACGGCACTGAACATGCGAAATCCAAAAAAAATCATCAATCTCGATAGCGAAGAATTCACTCTACGGAGATTAATGGAAAAAAACCGGTCCTGACGCGAAATTTTGAAGATGGAAATCAAAAAAGTCTATTACGCAGCGCGACCTGTCACCCGCCCGCACATTCGGCACTATTATACGGCACTGATCACGCGAAATCCAAAAAATATCATCAAACTCGATAGCGAAGAATTCACTCTACGGGGATTGATGGAAAAAAACCGGCCCTAACGCGAAATTTTGAAGATCGAAATCAAAAAAGTCTATTACGCAGCGCGACCTGTCACCCGCCCGCACATTCGGCACTATTATACGGCACTGAACAAGCGAAATCCAAAAAAAATCATCAAACTCGATAGCGAAGAACTCACTCTACGGGAATTGATGGAAAAAAACCGGCCCTAACGCGAAATTTTGAAGATCGAAATCAAAAAAGTCTATTACGCAGCGCGACCTGTCACCCACCCGCACATTCGGCATTATTATACGGCACTGAACATGCGAAATCCAAAGAAAATCATCAAACTCGATAGCGAAGAACTCACTCTACGGGAATTGATGGAAAAAAACCGGCCCTAACGCGAAATTTTGAAGATCGAAATCAAAAAAGTCTATTACGCAGCACGACCTGTCACCCGCCCGCACGTTCGGCACTATTATACGGCACTGAACACTTGAATGGCGAAAAAAATCATGAATCTCGATAGGGAAGAATTCACTCTACGGAGATTAATGGAAAAAAACCGGTCCTGACGCGAAATTTTGAAGATGGAAATCAAAAAAGTCTATTACGCAGCGCGACCTGTCACCCGCCCGCACATTCGGCACTATTATACGGCACTGATCACGCGAAATCCAAAAAATATCATCAAACTCGATAGCGAAGAATTCACTCTACGGGGATTGATGGAAAAAAACCGGCCCTAACGCGAAATTTTGAAGATCGAAATCAAAAAAGTCTATTACGCAGCGCGACCTGTCACCCGCCCGCACATTCGGCACTATTATACGGCACTGAACAAGCGAAATCCAAAAAAAATCATCAAACTCGATAGCGAAGAACTCACTCTACGGGAATTGATGGAAAAAAACCGGTCCTAACGCGAAATTTTGAAGATCGAAATCAAAAAAGTCTATTACGCAGCGCGACCTGTCACCCGCCCGCACATTCGGCACTATTATACGGCACTGAATACGCGAAATCCAAAGAAAATCATCAAACTCGATAGCGAAGAATTCACTCTACGGGAATTGATGGAAAAAAACCGGCCCTAACGCGAAATTTTGAAGATCGAAATCAAAAAAGTCTATTACGCAGCACGACCTGTCACCCGCCCGCACGTTCGGCACTATTATACGGCACTGAACACTTGAATGGCGAAAAAAATCATGAATCTCGATAGGGAAGAATTCACTCTACGGAGATTAATGGAAAAAAACCGGTCCTGACGCGAAATTTTGAAGATGGAAATCAAAAAAGTCTATTACGCAGCGCGACCTGTCACCCGCCCGCACATTCGGCACTATTATACGGCACTGATCACGCGAAATCCAAAAAATATCATCAAACTCGATAGCGAAGAATTCACTCTACGCGGATTGATGGAAAAAAACCGGCCCTAACGCGAAATTTTGAAGATCGAAATCAAAAAAGTCTATTACGCAGCACGACCTGTCACCCGCCCGCACGTTCGGCACTATTATACGGCACTGAACACTTGAATGGCGAAAAAAATCATGAATCTCGATAGCGAAGAATTCACTCTACGGGGATTGATGGAAAAAAACCGGCCCTAACGCGAAATTTTGAAGATCGAAATCAAAAAAGTCTATTACGCAGCGCGACCTGTCACCCGCCCGCACATTCGGCACTATTATACGGCACTGAATACGCGAAATCCAAAGAAAATCATCAAACTCGATAGCGAAGAATTCACTCTACGGGGATGAATGGAAAAAATCCGGTCCCGACGCGAAATTTCGAAGATCGAAATTATACAAGTCTATACCGCAGCACGATCCCTTACCCACTTGCATTTTCGGTATTATATTTCACCACTGAACTGTCGAAATCGGAAAGAGGATCGATACATTAGTTGGAGAAAAGCCTAATCTATCCTTTTATGCCGAGAAAACCTAATCGGAAAGTCTAATCTCAGAAATATAGGTGCAGAAAGTAAACTGTATAGCATGATTTTTTAGGCACAAATTATTGTCAGTTTATTTCATATATGCACTTTACCACCGAAGAGATGTTCACACTTAATCTTCATAAACTTCTTATAATTTCTTAAGCTTGTGTCCTATTCGTAAATATTATCATGATGTTGCACAGGTTACCTACAGCTGTAATGGTACGAACTAATATCCGATACGTTGCGTTATTCTTCTCAAATATATATTTCCTTAAGTTGTAGTAATTATTACGTTAATCAGCGATATCACTACTCCCCGAAATGTTTTGAAGAAGTCTGTAATGTTTTACTTTGACGCGCAGCAATGTTGCACCATGTGTTACCGGTATACCCGCTTTGGCGGCAACTGGAAGTTGGCTACGGCCGGATATGCTACGTATTTTATGGCGGGAAAATTCTGCGTCTTTGAAATAGCTATGTGCTAAAATATCAAACGATGTTTCTTATATTTATTAATATCAATGAAGCAAAAATAAATATATTTTTGTTAAAAAATGACAAATTTCTACTACAAAGGCGTTATAAATTAATAAAATTAATCATAACGTTAGTATCAAAAATATAATATATGATAATATGTATTATACATTAGTCACATAATTTGGTACATGAGCATTGTGACTATCTTTATTGAACATACTTCTTGAAAACATTAGTTTCTAATGTATAAGTGGTTAAAGCTATTTTTTCAACAAAACCATTCAGTCAGACCTATCTAAGGAAAATATGTATCACTCGGTTATAATAAAGCCACAAATAATTTTACTGTTGCTAATAAGATGCGTTTATGTTCAGTTTCAAGTATACTTATAACAAACATAAAATGTTATTGTTAAAATTAAGATTGACTAAATAATACTTTTTATAAAACAATTTACTTAATTTATGCTGTGATGGGTTGGAGTAATAAAACAATAAAACGATATCAATGACTATCACATAATCTCCTCCCTTCTTTTTATTCTCTTAACACCCCCATAAAGCTTTTCATATTGTTTAACAAATTTGGGCCACTCAGTGGTTTAGTTAGACCATTAGCATTCGTTTCTTTATCTGGTGCATAACAAATTTGTAAGTTCTTAGTTTTTACTATATCCCTTATATAACAACATTTTTCTGTGTAAGAGCTTAGATTTAATTTTGTACATTTTTCAATTCAAGTCAATACACGCCCTCAAATATCTTATTACCCCCTTCCATCCATTCATGTCCATAATTTTAGGATTATGATTACACTATCACAAACATCCTACTGCAAATGAAATGTCTGGCCAGACATAAGTATTCAAATATATGAGTTTCCCTAATAATTCTTGATATTTGTTTATCTTAGATTAAGCTATAGTGGATTTGTCCTTCCTCTCAGCAACTCCAATTTACTGCAGTATCTTTTCTGGAATCAAATCATGTTTTATCTTCTTTTGATTTAACCAAATCTGGAGGTCTTGTCCCACAAACTCACCTTCATTGTCTGAACATATAAGTACTTTTCAACTTCTTGATAGATTAATTTTCTTTCAGTGCTACCAATATTTTTATTTCCTCAGCTGTCTGACCCTTTTCCTATAAGAGAAAGAAAAAAATAATCACTCTCCAATAATCATCAGTAGATAAGACGTACCTTTTACCTCCTTTGGACATTGGCTTTATTGGTCCAATCAAGTCCATTTGTTACAGCCCCATTCAATTTCACATAACACTTATTGTTCACCTAATCCTTTTCTGGCCAGCATATTCAATATTTTGCTTCAAGTTTGTGTACTAAACCCACAGACAATTTTAACAAATCTTTTCATATACCATATGTTTGGCTTTTTCTCTTGTTAAACCTCATAAGGAGTTTTGGATGGTCAGCTAACTTTGTTCAGTCTTTTATATGGACAGCTGTACTCACTGCTTCTGCCCAAAAATACATTGGCAAATTTGAATGCATCATAAGTGCTTTTGTCATCTCTTTGATGGATCTGTTCTTCCTCACAGCAACCCTATTACATTACGGTGTCCTTGCTGGACTGAAATCATGTTTTATTTCTTTTTGATTTAAATAAACCTAGAAGTCTTGTCTCACAAACTCACCTCCATTGTCTAAGCATATAAGTACTTCTCAACTTCTTGACAGATTGATTTTCTTTCAATGTTATCAATATTTTTATTTCCTCAGCTGTCTGACCCTTTTCCTATAAGAAAAAGAAAAGGATAACCACTCTCGAATAATCATCAGTAGATAAGATGCACTTATTACCTCCTTTGGACATTGGTTTCATTTGATCAATCAAGTCCATTTGTCATAGCCCCATTATTTCTGCTATTTTTATAGTTTCCAAGTTCCTATGGATATTTAGACACATTTTTGCCTTAATGCAACAATTACACTCTATATTCAATTTATATTTAACTTTTGCAACTATTACCATGTGTCCATTCTCCATCTCTTCAATGATCCTCATATTTGCATATCAATGTTTTTTCTCTGTTGGTACATACGCTGCCTCTTTTCTGTTTCTTGATTCCGCATAATATGAGTTTCCTCTTCTCACTTCTTTCATTCGAATCACTCTCTTCTCTATATCTACCTTAGCTCCATAATTCTGAAACTTAACACATTAGCGATGATCATTTACTTTGACCACTGATATTAATATTTATTTAGATCAGGAATACAATATACCTTTCAATCTCACTGTATTCTTCATATCTTGTTGTTACAAGAAGCCATCACCTAAATTAATTCTGTTGCTTTTTGGCTGCCTAAACCATCTTCATTTTCTGAATCTTTTGACCATCAAAGATTTCTATCTTGTATGTCATATGGCTATCCCACCTAGAATCGAATAGACATATCATACTTTACATATTTATATCGCTGCTTCAATTTTTTCTCGCTATAAAATATAATTCTTGGCATCTACTCTGACGATATTCCATGAGTCCAATATTTTTCACTTACGCTATTTAATTACAACTAAAGGTTATGTTAATACAAATACTTACATCCTTTTCGTGATGCAGGCACAACTGCATGGACATAACAATGCTTCCGGCGTTTGTTTGCAATTTTTTCTCATTTCCTATGCATTCTCGTGTTCACTTGGAGAAAAATCAACAAATCACTCAATTTTTGTAATTAATTTATGAAATTTTGTAATTGCGTTGTAAAACTGCACGTTTGCATAATTGTCGTCTGTCAGATAAAGAAATGAATGCTGATTGTCTAATTAAAACTGTTGTTTGGGCTGAATTTATTAAAGAATGTAGAAAACTTTATGATTTGATTTATTAAAATATATTACGATATATTAGGAGGACATAACCAAAGTTAGTAAACCGACATCAGAGTCATCTATGTTCTCGTTGCGGAACTCGAGCTTCGAGTATAAAATCATACATGGCTCTGATATCAATTTACTAACTCTGGTTGTGCTTCTAATATATTTTAATAAATCAAATCGGCAGTGGAAAATTCTCTAATTATTCATTATCTGTGATTAATTTATGAACTTGTATAATTGCATCGTAAAGTCAGATCCTTCAAGAACTTTCCAACATATTTTTCGATATACATTTGTGCCTAATTAATTAATTGCTAATGATTATTCTATGCGGTGTTTGAATTGTTGTCGAAGACGCCATTGGCTTTTCATTAATTACTATCCTCTGCGCAATTAATTTATGAAACTTCATTGAGACAATGTTCTTGCGAATCTTCTCATATAACTTTTGCTCACATTTGCTTCTAGTTTCGTTTAGTATTAAATATTTTCACTACAGATCGCGATGGTCGTCGTTACAAAATCATGGACGCCATCAAACAAAAATTAATAACTAACAATTTAGAGCTAAATTCTTTACGAAAATTATATAGGAATGCAGCCTGAAGTTCCAGCTTTGCAATGAAATTATAAAAGTTCACAAATTGTGTACGGAAATTGAGTAATTAATAATTTTTCACTGCCAGAGACATTCCATCCTTTTCTATCCTATCTCCGTCCTTTTCTGCCACGTCCCAGCTCTTCAACGATCTCCTTGCCTATTCTATATTCCTATTACTTTCTTGATTTTTGAGCTCAAATCATAGATGGCGCAGATCGCAGGCGGTAAAATTTTTATTCGAACTAGATACCACTTCTAGTTAGACGCTAATAATACACCTTAATAAATCAATTCGGCAGCAGAACATTAATAAATTTCCAAGTTTTTCTAATTAATCCGTTAACATTTATAGCTGCGCAGCAAAGTTGAAATTATAGGCAACATTCTTATACAATGTGTAATTTAATAATTAGTTACTAGTAAATGAGATTCCTATAAAAAGGTGTTTTTCTTGTATAATATTCTTATTATTAAGTAATAAATATAAACTGGCCTAAGAAAGGGTACAAAATAAATTTTTTTAGTAAGAAATTTTATTTACAATTTTTTATTTACAATGTTTTCATAGACGAAAAATGAAGACAAAATAAAAAATAGATTGAAGAAAAGATACTAATTTATGAACCGGAAACGAACCCCGGTTCCTCGAGCATAAAAATTCTCGACTATCACTGTTAAGCTACAACTCCGATTAAAAACCATTGAAAATAAATCTGTAATTAACGGAGTCATAAAACTTTAATCGATAAATATCTCAAAAGCTATTGAGTAGTTGCCGCTGTAATGATATATTTGCTTAAACTGCATGACGATATCTACAAACCTGCAAAGCTTCAACTAAATCGGTGACCCGATGGACTTGCACTCTCCTTGTAAGTGTTAAGATGATAATAAAGCAGGTATCTAACAATATAATAATGTAGGATACCAAAGGAAATCGCGAATCGGCTACTGCCAACAAAAACAAGTTATAAACCGATCGATATCTTCTAGAAGCAAATCGAAAAGTTATTCTATATGTAGGATATTTTTAGACACCGTGAAGGCACGATGGTCGAAGTGTTCCTGTAGGGAACACCTCGCCAGGTATAGCGGTCCCGTTAGAGTCTGGCGGCCAGACGAGTCTCAGGAAGTCGGGGCCAGGCCACGTGAGGTAGCCTCGCGCAACCCCGGTTTTCCCCATTGTAAACTGGCGGTGACGCGTCCGCGGGGCACCTCTTGGGAAGGGTCCCCGCGTGGGTGACCCTTCGGAGAGTCTAACCTGAAGGAAGAATCTCTTCTATCCCAGAGAGTTGCGTGGAGGGAGTTTTCTCCTCCTTTCGGGGGAGGTTTTCTCCTCCTTCGGGGGAGGCCCTTGCATTCCAGACGGGCTTAAATGGGTCCGCTCCACAAGATACAGGCAGAGAGTTAAGATAGTCTTAGAGCGAGCGTTATCTAGAGTTGTGATTGCGAGTGATTGTAAAGAGTTGCATTCAGTGAGAGTCGAGTCAAAATACAGACTGAGACCAATCCAGTCCCTATTCTGCAGTAAATCTGAGTATCCGAAGTACTCTCCAGCGAAGTGGAGACTGTATGACTCTAGATACATAACAAAATTAAGTTGCTTGGCTCTCCTACGGGGAGGTGAAGCGTAGGTTAAGGAAAGCATAAAAGCGTGGTCCTTGACAACCAAACCAGAGTCCTTAGAAATCGGTTGTGACCAGCACAAGCGTGAGTCGCTTGGTGTTGGAAAGAGAGCTTTAAAAGAGTGTGTCTTTTTGTGTTTTCGTTTCGTTATCTTGGTGATTTTTTCCTAAGTTAAATCAGTTTACGAGTTTCGAGTTTGTGTTATCGTGTTCTTGTTCTTTCGACAATTTACGGTGTCTCAAGACCAGTATTCGCCATCCTACGATAATAATAACGGCAAAATTACTAAGGATCGTCAAACAAAATGGCGCTTAGAATATCTCGCAGAGTCCAGTTAGAAATATGTCTATACTTTTAATGAACACTGGAGAGTGTTCCAGCTTAATTATCAATGCAAACGTAACGAGTGTTCTTATTTACGTTCGTTCGTGTGTCTTCAATCTCGCGAGCTCTATCTTATTTGAGCTGGATGGTCAATATTAATTTGGCTGGTGATCAAAGTAGAGTTAGATTGTAACTGAGTTTACGTAACAGGTATCGGCGCACTTCCCTTCCTATTAGAAACTCAAATACCTGCCCTCTTGCAGCGAGGTCGTGGCGACTTCGGTGTGTAGTCCTAGCGAAATGGAAAAACAGCCGGAAATATCTTGCAGCTAATAACACTCATCACGACACACTGATACATAAGATAATAAAATGAAAATAACAACGAAACGATAGTAAAATGATAACGTAACATAGGATACGTTGAATTTCGAGGGAAGATTGAAACGAAAATTGCGGAAACTGTGTTTTGCGAATCACGCTGCTTCTTCGATAGAATATTTTCCGAGAAATTTATTTTCGTCCCAGGAAACTCAATCTTTGAATCCATCGAATTTGTGAATATGCGATTTTGATTGCATTTAACTTGGATTGTATTTCGCTATCTAACCCTTTGCCCTCGACGATTTTTTGGCTAAAGAAGGGTACGAGTTGAAAAATTTTCTGTTATAAGTCTGATGATATTTTTTGAACGTTAAATAAAAAATCCTATAATAATTAACACGTAGAATTATTAAATTTCGATACCTGTTACATTATTTTAAATTTGATATATTAATTAATATCGAGCTTCGAAATTTTATGAAATGGCGACTGAAGGGCGCCTCTCGAGTGCAAAGGATTAATATAATTGAGAGCAATGTTAGGAATTACTGAAATTTAATTCTGAATTAATTTTCTCATCGTCCTATGTTGTTTCAATTTTTAATTCTCTTTCATCCATTCTTCTCGATGAGAAAGGGTACACGTGTATGCAATTTTTTATCACACACTTTCGCAGGAGTCCCCAATGAAAAATTGATACGTTACTTTTAAACGTTGAATCTTTTAGCACAAAATTCGTTTCAATCTAATCTAGTAGCTCTTTAAATTCAGTTACCTATTAACGATCCGATATAACTCGTATTACCACGTTACACGTAGGAAATAAAATTCAAAAAGAGAAGCACAAAGGATACAAGAAATTTTAATTTCCCATACATACCTGGCAAATTAATTTTCTCAATTTTTCACGTTCATTCTATGTACATCATTTCACGTTCTTTAACTATTAAAATCGACGATATCAATATCCAATCAATTTCCCTGACAAATTTCGAAGAAACGAAAATTTCATTCGGAAAAATCCAACAACGTAGCAATGTACCACCGATATTCTACGTTGAGGGAATTTCTCGAATTGTCTAAAAAGACATGCATTACCCAACGACGGTATCGTCGTTGGAAACCCGGTAACAAAAATTCCAATTGAAAGGCAGCGTTCTATCGCAATTCGATCCCCATTGATATCATATCGAACAGTCGAAACTCTTTCGAATACCTGGAAGCATAACGTCTGGGCAGTGGCACGAGGGCATTCGATAATCCGCAAAGGATCCATGCCAGAAGTACTCGAGGTCGACCCTATCGGCGTCGACAACTTGTGGAGCGTTTCGTGGAGCGTTTCGTGGAGTGGATTTTCGAAGGAACGAGCCACGGAGAAACGGGTCAAGGCGGCTCTTTCTAAAGGAATTTTGGTCCTCTGGTATCGAGAGACGTATGTCTGGGTTAGGAATAGGGTCTATGGCGATCGTTCTCCTTTATAGTCCGCTTTTGGCGTTAGTAACCACCGCATAACCCACTTTACGTCGGACTATGCTTAGGGGATGATTCGTCTAATCTGATGGGAACGAATTGTTGCGTCATCGTGGGGTGTCATGATTTTAAGATGGAAACGAGAGAGAGAGAGAAACAAGTGCTTCCGCTCTAATAATTACTCGCTTCGTGAATTTTATTTTGTTGAATCCTTTGGAATTTTTAACACGTTTTTGATCACAAATTGTTTGGAAAAGACTACTGTTGTTTATTATGTTTCCTTCTTGCGATATATGTACATTTGTCACTTGTATCCATTCATGTACGTTAGAATATGCTTAGGGGATGATTTATCTAATTCTACAGAGGGATGAATTGTTGCGCCATCGTGGGGTGTCATGATTTTGGGATTGAAACGAGAGAGAGAAACAAGTGCTTCCGCTCTAATAATTACTCGCTTCGTGAATTTTACTTTGTTGAATCCTTGAGAATTTTTAAATTTTTTGTGGTCGCACGATTGTTTGGAGAATATTACTGTTGTAGATTATGTTTCCTTCTTGCGATATATGTACACTTGTCACGTGTATCCATTCATGTACGGTGGACCATGCTTAGGGAATGATTCGTCTAATCTGATGGGGGTGAATTGTTGCGCCATTGTGGGGTGTCATGATTTTGAGGTAGGAACGAGAGACCAAATGATTCCGCTTTAATAATTACTTGCTTCGTGAATTTTACTTTGTTGAATGCTTGCGAATTTTTAAATTTTTCCTGATTGCACGATTGTTTGGAAAAGACTACTGTTGTAAATTATGTCTTCTTCTTGCAATAAGTGTACACGTGTTACTTGTATCCATTCATGTACGTTGGGCCATGCTTAGGGGATGATTCGTCTAATCTGATAGGAGTGAATTGTTGCGCCATCGCGGGGTGTCATGATTTTGGGATAGAAACGACAGACCAAGTGCTTGCACCCTAATAATTACTTGCTTCACGAATTTTAATTTATTTATCAGATCTTTGGGGATTTTTAATATGTTCGTGATGTCAGATTGTTAGGAAAAGACTACTGTTATAGATTATGTTTTCGTTTTGTGATATATGTACACTTGTCACTCGTCTCCATTCGTGTACTTTGGACCATGCTCAGGGGATGATGCGTCTAATCCGACAAGGAGATAAATTGTTGCACCATCGTGGGGTGTCATGATTTTGGAATAGTGACAATAGAGTGCGTTGGCTTTAATAATTGCTCACTTCGTGAAGCTTGCTTTGATGGTCGCAGTTTGGTTGAAAAAACCACTGTTGTAGACTATGTTTTCTTTTTGCGGTAGGCGTACACGTGTCACTCGTATCCATTCATGAACGTTGGACCATGCGTAGAGGATGATTCGCCTAATCTGACGGGGGTGAATTGTTGCACCATCATCTGCTATCGTTGTTTGGGATAGAGACAACCAAGTGTTTCATTCTCAAGAATCACTTACTTCGTAAGCTTTAGTTTAATGATGTGCATTTTCCAAATTTTTAATATGTTTGTTATTACGGTTTGTGGGGGTCCTTCTCCATGTTAAATTAAGGTTGTCACAGGTATCCTCAATATAGGAACGGTATCGTAAGAGATGGGAATCCATCTAGTGACGAGGGTGAGAATGATGGTCGCTACAAGTTTGTTTGGGAAGACCAATTATATGCAGTAGTACACATGTCACACATATTTACTTGCATCCAAGATATGCAAACAACCAGACTAAACATATTACACCTCCTCTTATACGGTGATAGTTTATATTAAGAAAAAGAAATTCGTTAAAATAGTGATTGACAAGAGAACATCAAACTTGCTTTAAAAACACGAACTATGCAAAAAGTAACATACTATATAAGTAATTACATGCAGGTAAACTCTCACCCTCTAAAAAGAGTCCAGGTTCTGAAAAATAAAATGTTTGTACAACATACAAAAGGTACTTAGTTGTATAGACGTATATTATACCTATAACTCATTTTTAGCTTTTTCCTTTATTTCCTACGAAACACTGTACACTTTTTCTCGTCGAAGATCAAAAAATATGAACGACTTCAAGGAACGTCCATAAAGGAGTTTTCACGAGAAATACAAGTCCGTAGCCGCTCCATAGACGTACCTCTCGATGCCAAGCACGTTCGAGTCTAAAAAAAAAATATATATATCACCCGATAGAACGAGCGGTTTATGAATAACTTCAGCTTGTCAAGTCGACTCGCGGTTATATAGTTGGATCGAGCTGTAGAGGGAAACGAGCGTATAAAGCGTCGTCCGTACGCGAGAACCTAATTCCCGTGCGACTATCGCGCCAAGGACGGGCCTAGGACGGTGTTTATCGCCGGTTTATACGGCCCTGCGGTGGCTCTTGGCCACGAGGCAACCCTCGAGGTGGTTGTGAAACGTTGCCTTCCAGTTTATACCACGGTTGTAACACGGAATTTTCAAGCCGAGAGACGGATAGTCTCACGCGTCGATTTGAGGTGTAGCAGATTGGAATTTGTACCCTTTTGTCGCCAAGGGTGACTTCGAAGTCGTCCAACGTGTAACGTTTAACGTGTAGTAAAAATGGTTATAGTCATTCAGCGTTGAATGTTCACGAACGTCAGAAAATATTCGTTTCTTCTGTATTAAAGGTGACTCGGTGTCGAGTGCTTATTATACATTATAGGTGACTTTAATCATTCAAGGTTGATGATGAAAGCAATTATAGTTATTCAATCTTGCAGGTTCATTGTTTATCAAAGTCTATACTGTGTCACAATTTTTGTTTATATGCTGTTTATTAACCCTTTGCACTCGAGAGGTGACTCTCAGTCGCCATATTTAATCATAGACTCTAAAGATCATTGTTAATTAATATCTCGAATTTAAAATTGCCTAACGACGCGTGGAATATCGAGGTAAAATAAGCCTTACAATTAATTTGCACTTCTTGTTTACCATTTTAAAAATATCGTCAACTTTCTGGCAGAAAGTCTTCGAATTATTATGTTTCTGTAACGAAAAGATCACCCAGTGCAAAGGGTTAAAGGTGACGTTCAAGGTCGAAAGTTTGATACACATTAAAAATTACTATAGTCGTGTGATATGAAGGTAATCATAATTATCCATCGTGGAACTTATCAATTGTCAAAATTTGTTATTTAGGCATCCTAGTTTGAGCCTAGCCTAATAAGCTTCCATTTTCTAACATAATTATTCTACTTTTTATTCGATTTATATTTAATAAATGGTACTTCCATTATTTATTACAGTCGAATTTTTAATACAACCTCCACGTATGACGCAAATGAAAAATTTCTCACGTCAAATTGTAATATTAAACAATTTTCAACAATTGTTTACCTTCACACGTCTCCATCAATAATTTGAAACGAGTCGAGTGAGAAACCTATAATGTAGAATTTGCATGTCATTGCACTTTGTCATGGACAGAGTATAGCCTCGACTTTAACTGTCCCTCTGGGTAACATACACGTGTCCAACTTGCCTGTAGCGAAAGCGTTAAGAGCTTTCTGCGGGTGAGATTGTTTAGATTGCGAAAGTTTCGAATCGTTGAGGCGGGATCGAAATAATTGTTAACGTAATTACCATGAGCGTTGCATGAGTAGACAGCTAGCCCCTTTAGGTTAGCTCTGCTCTCCTTTCGATCTTTACCATCGTTTGCCACCGATTGGAAATAGTGACTGGAGTCACTTGGAGTTGTATGGCAACCTCTTATTGCGTCTGTGTCGTGTTTTCGTCCAGAAGTGCTTGCAGTCCTCTCTGTTAGCACTGTCCAAGCTGGACCAGACGACTTGTTTATGTTTCCTTGAGAAGTATGATAATACCTTGCCGAGATATGCCTTGCTAGATCCACGTGTGTATATACTGTGTTTGATGAGCGTAGAAATTTGTTGGAATATGATTTAAAAATGTTGGGAATTTCGGGAAGGAAATCCAAATGATTAGCGTACAGGGAAGTAATCGTATTCAGTTGTACAGCAATTGAATGTATAAAGTTTAACCCTTTCGTTACCAGCGTCACATATATGTGACGACCTGATTTTCTTATCTGATCTCAGCGTCACAAATATGTGACGGGTGTTCATTATCAGTTTATGATAATTGTTTGCTCCAAATCGTGTCGCACACAGACGGGTTATGTTATAAAACAATAAAATAGACACAGAATGTTATTGGTCTGGCGACAATTACTTTTTTAAAAAAGGTCTGGGCATCACAAATTTATGCTACGTGTTCTTTATCAATATATTTTAATTGGTTTCACTAAGTTGTGCCGCTAGTATATTAGCTGAGTTATATGTAGAGTTTTTATTTTGCTTTTCCTTTCCAATTTTATTCATTTCCTTTTAATCAAATGTGTCACATATATGTGACGACGGGGCTACCAAAGGAACGATCTATCTATAGCCCAGTTTCACTTATGTGTGTCGGCTTGTAAAATTGCTAATTTCACTTAGATAGAACGTTATAGATACATCCCACAAAAATAAATGATAATTGGTATCATTTTTAAATAATAAGACGTCTGGGCTGTGATGGCGGTTTTTCTCCTGAGGCTCTGGTAGCGAAAGGGTTAATATAAGTGAAATGTATACACTTTATACGAATATACAAACAAAACACGAGAGTCTTTTTCACACCACTGTGTGTCACAATATGTAAGCTATCTGCACTGTTCCTGATTTGAGAGTGAGAGCAGTGAGAGACAGCAGGTCCTTTTAAACCCCCAAAACCGACCCCTTGATGCCTGCATATTATCTTGAGATCTAAAGGTCGGTATTGGCCTGCAACCTCTAACAGGCCTCTCACCATCGTTGCATAGGCGTAGCTAATTTTCAACAAAAAATATTAGGTTAATATTAATCTGATGATGTACCATCCTGCTATTATTAACCCTTTGCACTCGAGAGGTGCTCTTCAGTCGCCACTTGATAAAATTTCGAAGATCTTAATTAATATTAAATTTAAAATAACGTAACAGTATGTTTGGTGTCGAAATTAAATAATTGTACGTGATAATTATTATACAATTTCTTATTTACTGTTGAAAATAATATCGTCAGCTTTGTAGCAGAAAATCTTTGAACTCCTACTCTTCTTTAACCAAAAAATGGTCCAGTGCAAAGGGTTAATAGGTTTATCTGACTTAAAAGCTTCCTTAAAATGGAATACTTTTTTGACTTTGCATATGTTGAGATATACATAGATTATTCGATGTATGGTTACGTTGCTATGTTAATTTTTGAGGAATTCACTGTACGATAGTTATATAGAACTATCAAATTGAATTGTATGGTACTTTAGTTGCTGAAAGCTTCGTGTCCAATTTCTAGATTTTCTTCGCCCTTGTAATAATATCTTCACGCGTTGGTACTTGTTGGAGCACGAAATTTATGTAAATCTTGGTGTATGTTTCACGTTGTTAGCTAGTGATGTATATAAATGTAGTGGATTTTAACACTACTTAGGTCGCTGTTATCTTTTACGACAGGCAAGCATAATAAGATTAAACTATCAGAACTTGGCTCATACCTGGGTTAAAAGTATTCCTTCGAAGTATCTTTCGTTATTATAAGTGGTTGATACATGGTCCTATTTTGAAACTAAATTTCTGACTGATGTAACTCAAAATTATGACAGTAATCAAGCGTTTTTGAACTTGGATAAATTTTTAAAATAAGTTCTAATTTTTTAATATTAAAACTTCAAATTTATAAATTGGATAGTTAAATATATATCGTTATATATGATACAAACGATAATAATTGTAATAATGTGATGAAGATAGACAGGTATTGGCAATCTCATTATAAAAGTCAAAATTAATTTTGACGGAAGCAGTTATGTATTCTTAGAAATTATAGAAATAAAATATCTGGAACGAATAATTTTGAATCTCTTAGTAACTCTAGTGTTGATAAAATCTCGAAGATTTATATTCTGTTTAATATATAAATTTTTCGTCATGCGAAGAAAAGAAGCAGGTTGAAAAATTGCAATTTGTAATTAAATTTAATATTCATGGAACAGTGTCTTTCGTATTTTCTGAGTTTCATATTTGTACAATAGCTGACGTTTGCTAAAGATCATCTTTATGCCCTGAAACATTCGTAAGAAGTAGAAGAAAAATTGTTATTTTTCATCTCTTCTTATATCCACATGGAAGAGGTTAAAAAAGAAGATTATTCCAGGGTCTTCCCATTCTCAAAAAGTTCTTGCTTTGTTAACGTAAGTCTTTCACTTACACTTCTTTGGACTAACTTAAAACTTTCCAGTTTCATAATTTCTAACTTCTCATTTTTCTTTATTTCATAACGTGTTTTCAGTAGTCGAGCTTTTATATTTTCCGACATTATTCGTAAACAAAAAACTTTAAAATTCTATAGGATAATTCGATAATTTCACAGTATTGATTTTCAACTAGTTTAATAATTTTTAGGTGTGTCTAATTAGACGTGTATTAATTCTTTTTCTTTAGGTTTTCAAAAACAAAAATTGCAACATCCAGGGCAATAGTAATTATTTGTCACGAATTAAAATCATACTTATTTTTCTTCTGTCACATTGTCAAAAAATATATTTTTTGATATTCCACAGAATTTGAGTCAGCTTGCCTGAACCATAAAATATCAAAGGTTAAAAATCACTGTTGTATACTTCAAAATTTTACACGATAATACATTTTGATCATTTTTTTCCTTTCATGTAACTTCATTCATCGGCACCATTTATTTTATCCGTGCCACATTTTTTATTGCCTTTTTCCATTTCTTTTTCTCTTTTTTACTTAATTTCGTTGACAGAAACAGTATATCGTATACGATATGATTTATCGTTGAAATTTTTACAATTTTTCATCCTTCATTCCTATCGTTTATCCTAATCCCTTCCCCGCTATTTATCAACGTAGCTTAGCGCACTTTATTCGCTTTCGTTTCCGATTTATCTTGGCACGAGCTCCGTTTGTTGTAACTATCTCTATTTTACAAATTTTCCTCCAACATCTGCCATCTTGGACGCGCGATTTCGTCTTTCCTCGTTACCTCTGCATGTTATGAAAAACGTCGAGTAATTTGCCCCGATGTTCTTCTCCCGATTCCTCGAGCGAAACGTGGAGCAATAAAAAGGAGGAACGTAGGAATAAAAGTTCAGTCTCGAATACGAATACACAGTTTTCAGCAGAAGCAGTTCAACGGGAATACAATTTCTTTTAGCTTTCTATTACCCTGCGTCTCTCGCGTATTTATTCGTTGCTGTATCGTTCAAAGTCTGACAGCAGAAAGGAGCTATAGCCAGCCGGGTATAAGATTCATGTAACTCCGACATGGACCCGTATCTCTTGAGATCTAAGCGAACGCAATATCCGAAGAATATTCTTAAAGAAATATTCAATCTTTATGCGTTTGTAGCGGCGATAAAAAGGGGAATAATTCGAATACTTTCGTTGGAATCAGAACAATAGACACGATGACCGAATTTATTACGGTTATGAATATAAATTTCAATGGCGGCAGGAACGAGGAAGCTTCGAAAGCCGCGTCAGGTTGAAAGTACGTAGCGGGAATAAAAATTAAGCGTTGGTGTTGCAAATACGTGTGAAATGCAATTTAGTTAGGACAAGTATTCGTCGTATGGCCTGGTCGAAATTGGTTTTGTCCTCTTGCGGAAATGAATTGCGATTTTCGCGTTAAACTTGTTTACTCGGTGCTTCATTTTGGGAATTAAAATTCAAAATTTAATAAACACGCGTTCGTTTGTGCTCTTCGTACACCCTTGTTTACGAATTATGCGATAAGGTAACAATGATTTCGTGAATTATATTGTACCGGGATAGTTCGTGCCTTTCATTTTCACTCATGGGAATTACTTTGTAATTTATTTCTTTTTTAAGAAATAATTTTCGTGTGTCTTTTATGGGAGACCTCTGGTTATCGTTTTATGGGAATCTTTAATAATATTGAATATTTTATCTAACCCTTTGCACTGGACGATTTTTTGGCTAAAGAGGTATACGAGTTGAAAAATTTTCTGCTATAAGGCTGATAATTTTTTTCTAGCCGGAAGTAAGAAATCGTATAATAATTAACAGGTAGTATTATTTAATTTCGATACCTCGTACACTGTTACATTACCTTAAATTTGATATATTAATTAATATCGATCTTCCAAATTTTATGAAATGGTGACTGAAGCTCACCTCTCGAGTGCAAAGGGTTAATATTATGGTGGCTATTAGATTTAGCTACTAAATTTGATGAAGATCGATATATTTTATTCGTAATTCCAGAATCTTCGATATTGTAATATGAAAATCATTACATTCTAGTTAAGAAGCAATGTTGATTTCGAAATTTTTCAAATATTTTTACCTGTAAGAACATAGTGCATATACTGCATAATGTACTTCTGCAGGACATGCATCTCTCGTACAAATAATTTGTACATCCCCTGTATTTGTTATACCTGCAATCTAATCTAATAAATATAAAATATTATAGCACAATTTGAAACACATTCGTGACTAATAAACTCCAAAAATTTTATCATTTCACGTATTAAAAAATCGCTATACATATTGCAATACACCCATAACAGACCACACAACTCGTCTAAAAAAGGTATTGCAATTTTATATTACACTGTCGATGTAATGTAATAAATATCACAATTCTAATCGTACCACACGAATTCGTCTTTACACCCCACATACTGGTACACGCGTGACAAGATGAGAATTTCGATGGTTGGCAAGTGAATGAATAAATCAAGTTTGGAAAGAGGGAGCAATAGATAACACTTTGGGATAAATCTGCTGGAAGGAAAATCCGAATTCCATCGATTCGTGAGCAGAGGAACAACCGGTGATCCAAAAATCCCTAGCATTGGCTGCCAGACAATAGCTCTTTAGGAACACGGCCATACTTTTCCCGAAACGTTTCTGTTACACGCAATTCGCGACGTGCCGATACTGCCGCGGAGCGTGCTGCAAGATTGAAACGAAAGAAAGCGCGGTGTAAAAATGCCGACAGCTGTCGATAAAGTCGCAAAGTGGTGAGGAAATACGTACCCCATAAATTTGCCCGTTTGAATGGCGAACGGCGGAAAGAGAGACAGGGAGAAGATGGGAGAGTGAGGGTCGTATGAAAGATTCCACGATAGTTACACCGAATGGTTTCCAGTCTATTAGCGGCTGACAATAAATTAATAATCGCTTTATTTCCAACCAGTTAAGCTGATCCAATGTTGCAAGCATACTGTTTCAGAGTATTATAACAAGAAAAGTAAGATAAGAGGAATGAACGAAAGGTAGACATTGATGATACGTGCGAATGAGAGGGAGGATATGACGACTCTTTGAACCTTTGAGTAGAATACTTCTCGAAGACAATGTACGTCCCGGAGTGCATGTTTATAACATGATTTTTATTCTAAGGTTTACACCTTCAACAGACCTAACGGTTTACAATATATTTTATATTGCGACTGCAATTCCGGGGGATAGATGTGCCTCATCGCCGTTCTAGCAGATTAAGTTGTAAAGGTAAAGGCGAAAGTTTAGGAATTTTTACAAGTCCAGACCACACCACTTATAAATCACGTCATTGGCGTAATTACGATTTAAGATTCAACAGCGTGGTCTCAAAACGTAAATAGAAGGTAAGTTAAACGTACCACGTGCCAGGCTCGTGATAGTCAGTTTTAGCCTGACCTGTGTGCCACGGGTCAGGCTCGTGATGATCAGTTTTGGCTCGAAAACCTGACCACGAGCCTCACACGTGATTGTAGGCCAAAGGGTTAACACTAAACCTACCACAATAGGTCAAATGATCTATGATCTATGACAGATGGGACCCACGTGCGACAGACCCAACAAACGACGGACGGACACCACTTATAAATCACGTCATTGTCCAACAAAAATCGGCTCCTTGACAGTTTCCTACTCCTTAGCCAAAGGTCCTTCCGTCACACCCTCTGTTCAATTAAAACTCCATACTTTCCCACCACCATTTATTTTACCTAATCAGAACAAAACTGGAGAAAACACCGGACAGGACACATCAAGATCGAGAAATCAGTTTGTCTTCGACACCGATCCTTGTAAGATGACACCGATATCTTATTTACACACATAAACACGTGTTCGAAACGGTACTTTACTTATTACATTATAACTATTCTATACTTGACTATAAATAAACACTTTCTTTTGACCACTTACTCTGGATCCTTAATATCACAAACTAGTCACACAATATTAATTTGGCGCGTGATAAACGTTCTAGAACATTGAAGGGATTCGATAAATAGGACGCTACAGACAATGCAACAGATTTTCCTATCAAAAACACTTTATAAATTAAATATTTACTTGAGTGAGATCAACAAGTGAAGAGCTACAGGTAATTTTCTCACCTCTTCCGAGTCCTTGATAAAAGCATCAAACTTTATTAACCCTCGTTCACCCTTAATCTCGCTATCTCGAGAATTTCTATCAATTGTCATGAAAGAGGTAACAGTTTATTAAATTTCCTTTGACCCTGTTACCATTTCTTGGAGCTGGCTGACTATTTATCACTCCTTATCTTTAACGTCTATTTAGACAATTTGGAAGAACCATGGCTGCAAGTGGTCGTTGTATGAACGTGGGATCTCGAGAATTTCTATCGTTTGTCACGAATGATCACCCATCGATGAAGGTGGCAGTTTATTAAATTTCTTTTGACCCTGTTATCGTGACTCGAAGTTGCCTGGCTGTTTATTACTTCTTATCTTAAACGTCTATTTAGACAATTTGGAAGAATTATGGCTGTAAATCGTCGCTAGGAATGAACGTAAGGCTATTGACGCGGTGAAGGCAGCGTCCCTGAGCTTTATCGCGATCAGCTTATTCACAAAATGTGGAATAAAGCAATTCGAGAGTAGACGAGTCGCTGCAATTTAGGCTTGGAAATAGAATCGTCGTGGATAGTCATGGTGTTGTATAACGAAATTAAATAATTTATTACGGTAATTTTATAGGCAGTTATTTCTGACATTATTTTCGAACGTCGTTGTAGACATTTCTTAAAATTGTGATATTTTCTTGAATTTATAAGAGTGTTTGGGAACGTTCTAATTAACGAAATTAATTGCTGGACGGAAGTAAGGTGTGGTCTACAGGGACGAGTTCACAAAGCGTGTAGCGAAAACTTTTTCAATGTGTGAGAGGATAATGGAACTTTCGCATGATGCGCGTTCCCAATAAGAAGTTTTTATGGATTTTCCTTTATGGATCTTGTTAGACACTTTGTTCCCTAAAAGAATGCAAATGAGAAATTCAAAAGGTATATGCAACTTATATACCGAGTTACGGATAAATGTGTTTATTATAGGATTATCATAGTTATTTGAGATGGAGTATCGTGGCATGACGAAGAGTAGACACAAACGTGGGTACTTCAAATGAAATGATAATTTGTGTCATAAATTTTGTATTTAGTTTCATACTGTCTTAAGGGATGAAAATTTTATTTCGAAAGGCCAAACGCGTGATATAAAATTTAGTATAAAGGACCATAATTCCTCTTGTAATAAATACAATTCATTTTTATTCCTTGCTCTGATGATTTAGGTTTAATATTTTATAGGTTTGATCTTCAGATTTTTCTGTAGAAAAATTAGGTCCATTAAAAATGGCGAATATTTGTATTAGATTCATTCGAGGATAGGATACGTAAGTTTAATTGTAACCGAAGTATCGTTGCATAAATAATTATTAATATAATTTGTTGGATATTCTCATAGATGAAAATCAAATCAAACGATGAATTAGGGATGGTAATTTTATTTCAGCAAGTCAAACGCGTAATGTAAAATAATAACGCAATAACGCAAACGACGATATATATACAAATTTAATGATATGTTAACAATGATAATTCCATTTATATTATACAGAATCTCTCTTTGATACAACAAATATCGGAAAGAGCTCGAAGCAAACGTTTGGAAACCTTGTATGAAAAGTAAATCCTACTGACATCGATCGTCAGAAGTAGCTAAATATTTTTAAATCTCCTTGATATCCAACAAAGCTAGTATTCGTCATTTGATAGCTTAACTAAATAATTTGTTAAATACCTTCAACAATCTCAGTGAATATCCTCTACATCAAAATTAAAAAAACATAAATCATTAATTAGCATTTCACGAGAAAACTGCACGCGAATTCATGAATTTTCGTGTACACCAAACTCACCAAATTTTAATACAATCTTGTTCATTAGTGCAATTCATAGTTACCACTGATGAACTAACGATTACATATGCATATCCTCCAGTTTTCTACAGTAATCTATCACTGTCACAGAATGTCATAGAAGCATAATGAACATAATGAAATAAAAAATATATGTGGCATCGCGTTGGGTGGATTGACTAAAATAGCGTTGTTTGCTTCTTAATAGTGTAGACTCTAAAGTGGTGGTAAATAATAGTACTCTATTTATTAATTAATAATAATGGATTGACAATGTGTGGTTACGATAAAGTCTACGAATATGGATAGAACAACTATTACAACTACAACTACAACTTAAGATTACAGCTTGATTCCACAACACAAATACAACTAAACGACTAAAAACTTATACTTCTTTGTATACAACTCCGTTCTAAAGACTCCTCAAAAACCCTATACAAGATCTGTCCCAACATAACTGTCTGCTAACCATTTTTGCCTTCCTTATATATTCCCCAAAAGCCTCCCCCAACATGACCAAGTATGGTCATGCTAAAGGCCTGACGCATCGCCAGGGTTTTTCCGACCGACCTGTCCCTCGAACACTCGGCGACCATCCAAACTAAAGTCACCTATACACAGGGTGAAAATTCTGCGATACTACAATAGAATACAATATGCTGATACATAGAGTATTGGCTCAGAGAGATTCGCCACGGACACGCTGGATTTGGACTTCCTACTGACATACTGGCGCACTCTTAGAGACTAGCTTAAAGACTGTTAGAGACTGTTAGAGATTCCTGGAGACTGTAGACTGAATCTGGCCCGCGCCCTAACACCCTTATTTAAGCCATTCATTCTGTCCTTTTCCATACCTAGGCTTTCATTTCCAATCATGCCCCTCTGGACGCATCTCTAAACTTTCACTCGACTCTGCCATAAATATTCTTTGCAGTCAATTCGCTTCCACACGGTCACTTTCATTCTAAGCCCAGACACACTTGACATTTTTTCAGGGCCGTACTTATTCCAATCCCACATATATAAATTATTCGGTAAGTTATTATCCAATTTTCAAAGAATCTTCTCTATGGACGGAATTGATAGTCGTCAACTGAGAATCCTGCATGCTGCAATCTTTGTTCTTCAACAATTCATCACCGCTTCATCCGAAATACTGATCATCAGCTACAAAATACCACCATCTCGAGACTAACCCACATTATAACCCTAACCTACATCGCGATCTTGGTCCGTCATGGATCCCGCGGGACAAAATTCCGCCCTAATTCATAATCCGCGCTGTATTTGAAAACTCCATCCGGGATTGCCAGGAATATCTGCTGGTTTCGCGTAATTTATCCGCGCGGCGGGCAGCATCGTCGGAAGTAATCTTCTCGCAAAAATCATCTCGTATTTCAATTTCTCATGCAAATAACTGGCATTAATCGTGGAGACGCGCGGCTGGATCGGCGCGCTCGTCCCTGCATCCCCTATTCGCGATCGACTGACGGGGTAGCAAGGAGCTGGCGGAAGAAAAAGGAAGGGAGGGAAAACGGAGCCCACGTCCGCCCTGGAATCCGAGCCTGCTGTCTCGCGAGCATTTATTCGTCGAACAATTCTTCCGACTTATATCGCGACGGCCCGTTTCCAGACGTCGACATAAATATTATTCCTGCGTACGACTTGGCGTTGCAGGGACGATAACTCATCGCGAAACGCTTCGGTTCCTGATAAATTCGCAAAGTTTCCCTCGCGATACCACCCTATCGAGAAAGTTCCCCGCGGCCCCGCGCGACCCCCTCGCGTTCCTTTTCCTTCCCACAGGCTGGCTCGATGATATTCCAAGCGGGAGACGATAAGGGCGCGGGGGATAAAAGGTACTTCGTGAGTGACGCGGGGAATTTGTTGTACAGGGCTTGCTAGATTCGGTGATCTACGATGGTTCGAATTTGGGTTACGCCTGGTATCAAGATTGAGAGATTTATGGCGTTCAGTTGGAACGAAATATTTATTATATTTTTCTTGTTTCCCCTTTGCTCTCTGTCTCTCTCCCCTTTGTTTCATTTTTCGTTTTTGCGAGTAAGATACTTTTGCCTTGGTGGCGATATTTGTGAGCTTTTAAACGTCGGTAGTAATTTCACTGGGAACGATCGTGGGTAGGTAGGACGAGTGGGTTCCATTTTGAAGAGTTGTTTGAATATAGGGTTTGTTGCATGTTGTTGTTTCTCTTCATTTTAAGCAGGAGTTATATAATTTGCAGGGGATGGTGGCTGAAGTACTATTAGTGGAAGTAATAATTATTGCATTATTAATTTGGTAAGAGTTACTGTAATACTAGTTGATTAGTTGCTTTATAGAACTGTAATGTAAAGAGGAGTAATTATTTTATTTGAGGGTATTACAGTATTGGTGAATTAATATTTGCTTATAATGGAATTATTAAATTATAAATTCTCTCTCTTCTTAGAAATTATTAACACTAGGTTTACGGACGCTATCTGTATACCCATTTCTACGGACACCTGTCAAATTTACAAGTAAAGGAAACCGCGTGTCTTTTCTTTTTTTAACGATTAGTTTAATTTAGAAAAATTACAATATTAACAGTCTTAATATAAGTTAACTAAATCTGTTCCCGACGTATAATGGGTTTATTCGTCCATCCGTCAAATTGACGGGTTTTGTAAATCTAGTGTTAATAAAGGACGTCGATCTAAAGGTGTATGTAGAATTTATTTTATCTATTAATCTCCTCTTTAAATACCATTCTTTAATTATAGCACAGAAGAGTTTATTACAGGAAGAAATCCGTCTCGAACTCTCTTCAGTAACCAATAAAATTTCTTTTATTAGAGTCATCCTCTGTATCGTTTAGGCATTCAAAGACAACTATGTATCATTTACCAGAAGCAGTTTTCTAGCACGATAATTATAAAAATGGCAAGAAGTCATCCGATAAACGTTATTATATAAAAGGAATATTTTTTACGGCTCGAATATAAAGTTTCGATGGAATCTAATCAGGGCTACGAAAGCGTCCAATCTTCCTCTTCAGTATGCGCTTTATTTGAACTCGATATGCCTTCGGGTTACCGAGATATCGTCGTTCAAAGCGGAGCCTAATTTTCGACACTTCGTTATCGCAGTCCTTCTCGCACACTCGGACCTCTCGCTCGCACGGGAGCTGACCTACCCCAAGCGTCGCGGCGGCGCAGTGGTCAGTGACACGGAGCGAGCCAGCGGTCTATGATTATTACTACACGGCGTGTGCATTTACAAAGGGAAAAAAATAAAATAAAATAAAATATAATAAAAATAAATAAATATATATACAATACGTATATCGCGACTGCCATATGTGATACTTTAAAGCCATAGTAGATCTTCCATTATTTTATTTTTATTTCTTACTTTGTCACGTGGATTTTCTGTATCTCATTAACCAAATAATTCATTTCGTCGAATCTTTTTGCTCTTTAATTCGCCATTCGTTACATTCATGTCGGAAACATATTATCCTGCATTTTTAACGTCTTACTTTTGTTAAAGTTGAGATAGATGGGACTAAAGCTACCTTGCTTTTATAAATATTTTATCTTGCCTTCGTAGGAGTCACAGAGATCGAGAGGGTTATGCTAAGATGTTAAAATACCGCGATATTTTCGAATGTAATTTATATTTAAAGTTCCACACTCTACATGACCGTACTTTCGAACGACACTTCGTGGAAAATGTAAAATATTATACCTAGAATCTTGATTAAGAACCATATAGGACATCCTACTCATAATTCATGAAAATGCTTAATTATTAATCGAAGGATGATAAAAATTGCAGCTAATTTGGAGTTCATCTGCGTGAAAATTTATTTCAGTGGCAGTTATTCCTGCTTAGTTTAATTGATTAGTTATACGAATTTTTATAAATTTCTCTCCTGTATCCGTACTGTAAACGTCAGATAATGCACTAATAGATCACCAGACCACGCGTGTTGTATGCCCCATACAGGACGAGATAAATGCAAAATATGTCTAACATAAATCCAAACGAAAGCCATACTCGTCTCGATTTTTCTCTATTAACCTACGCCGCCTCGTGTCCTGAAAATCTCATAAGCCGAAGCTTTCCAATAACGCTTTACCATTTACTGCTTCAAACGCCGTTGAAAAAAGTAAACGAGAATCTGCTGCACTCCACTCGATACGCATGCAGAGCTACATGTCGGGTATCCCGCAACCGGGACACGTATCACGCAACACGATTGCAGCGTTTAACGAATCGGAGAGAGATTCCGAGGATGATCGATCCTCTCGATCCTCCGCTGGATCCTTCTCCTCTGATCGTTGCCCCACGCGAAGAATGCTCGTCGGGAAGCTTCGACCAACTGCTCGTGAACTCCTATAAAATCGGAGTTCGCGAGTTCTGGTCGTTCTGGGTCATCGGCGTGTTATCTTTGGATTTTTCGAGCAGAGAATCGGAGTAAAATTTTAGTTCGACAATAGAGGAGTCTTTACGAGAAGATGATTGTTAATGTTAATTTCCATAGGTTGTCGATGATTTGAAGGATAAGATGGATCAGTGGACGGTATATATTTAATTTATAATTTCACCAGGAATCAGTAATCGCGATAGATCAGAGGTGTCCTTCTCCCCCGAGTGCCGACGTTGGTTCACTATAGCCGCCATTAATGCACCGAGAATGCCAGATGCTGGTTTACTATAGTCGACGATAGCACACCGCAAGCATCAGACATTGCATGACAGTAGTCTCCATTGGTACACCGCGTCAGACAATAATCTGCCTTGGTACACAGCGAATGTCAAACGTTAGATGACAATACTCGCCGTTATTATCAAAAGAGTGGAGTCAAACAAAGGATAATCACACCCTCTACATCAGTTCACGTTTATCTACCAAATTTTCCCAATAAGCCATCAACAAATAGCCTCAATCCCAACTCAACATCCACCTACATCTCACCTACCCTCCAAATCTCCCACAAAACTCCAAATGTCAACTGTCAACACACCAAACCCTCCCTCCGTTCTCCGAATAAAGTGTGAGAGAGAGAGAGAGAGAGAGAAGTGGAAATGAAAAGAGGAGAATCCTCACGGAAGTGCCCCAACCCATCGTAGTCCATAACGAGCTTCTCCAGAAGGAAGGATCAAAAGCCGTGAGCGGTAGCATTGAACTCGACGCGGCCTGTAGACACTGGTCTCCGATTTACTCGGTGAACAGAAGGACGTCGTGTCCTGGTGTTTGCCGTAAGAGAGCAGTGGCAAAGCGTACAATCGAACGGGACGGTCGGTCTGCGGCGAAATCGAAATTCGAGTCGGAACCAGATTGGTCGGGAACTTTGCCGGGTCCGCTTTTACGGGCGGCCGGTGGGTTGCGGTTGAACGGTCGGTTCATTTGCGAATGGAAATAGGCCAGCAAAAGTGGTCCAGGTGCAGGAACTGCGACGGGCTCGCGCGCGGATACGCGGAGAATTTTTGGCGGGATTTGATCGCCGATTGATTGCCATGGTTGGGCGAAAGTGGAAACTTTGTTTCGGTTCTTCCACGGATTCGAACGGTCGTGTTGTCCCCCCGGGCATTCGCTCGCGGGGTTACCCCTGTGGATCCGTAGAGTCTTTGGAATTGGAAGATGATTTCGCGAGTGAAGAAGGTATATCGTAGTATTAATTTCGCTCGTGCAGTGGGCTTAATTGCATTCTGCGGGAACGTGTATCGTGAATATCGTGCGAGTGTTGTGTCATTCTCTGCTGTTGGTATCCGAATGCAATCGGAAGGTTTATTTCGTTGCGCAGCTCGGGTGTTTCAACGTGGAAGTTGAGCTTTTGTGAAAAAGTCAGTCGAGTGCCATGGTGGAGGAAATTCACGCGTGGAAATCGATGCACGTGCGATTTGAATAACCTTTCATATGTACACTTAACTCTCTTTCCCGCTGTGCTATTTCTGTGTGGTTTGACCGGATGTTTCGGAATGTGGGATGTTTGTCGATTTAATTTGCAGCCAGTGTTGTGGAAAATTAGCACGTGTATCTTCATTTTCTAGCGTATGAAATAATAAAATTACTAGGTAAGATTGGTTCTTTCCTGAGCATTGTTAGGTCCAATTTATTAAATAATTTTCAGTTTGGAATTTAATGAATACATTTTCTTAAATGACGTTTCTTAAGTCAGGGCAGGGAACATTGTACATGAAAATTAGTACAATTTAATTTAACCCTTCGCACTCGTTGCAGAAAAATAGTAATTCGAAGACCTTCTGCCATAAAGTCGATGATATTTTTAAAACGGCAAATAAGAAATCGTATGAAAATTATTCGATATTCCACGCATCGTTGGGTAATTGTAAATTTGATATATTAATTAACATCCATCTTTAGAACCTGATTAAGTAGCGACTGAGAGGCGCCTGGGGAGTGCAAAGGGTTAATCTCCATTACTATCAAATATATTCCACACTGAATATTTAAAATTCATAAAGATAGAATCTATTATCATACCTGACATTCTACATAAAATAATTGCACAAGAAAATAAAGAGAAGAATAAAAACAAATCAAAGTCAATGAACAGATCACCGATCCTTAACCTCTTCATGTACTGTGCGTTCGAGAAAGAAGGCACAGCATGTTTTGTATCCTCACGGTAATGATTACAGACAGCGACCACTATTGACAGAAGACAGTGATCGATGATCTCTGTCATCGTTTTTAGTCAACAGCAATTGCTATCTGTGATCAAGAGACTGTCAATGAAGTTAATCAGCCGTGAGGATGTAAATACGTTGTGCCTTCTTTTCTCGAACGCATAGTAGACCAACACATATGTGTACATATAGGTTTTTCAAAATTGTGATTATTACAAGTGAAAAGAAAATTAGAATCAGTTGGAGAACTATTTTTCTACTTTATAGTCACTGCTTTGAAATCATCGTAACGTTAATTTAAAACAAATTCACAGTAAAAGAACAAATTGTACAATATACTGGCACATATGTGTTAGTGGTGGATGAAATTTAATAACAATAAGAAAAATTATGTATTTAATTACAAAAATGATCAAACACTAATATTAAGTTTAAATATAATTAATTTATCGCAATCACATGCTCATATATATTTTCACTATTAAAACTTAATTGCAACTGACCTATGCCAAATCATTCTACTTTTTTTTTTTTGTATACATTACATTAACATACACAATTCACAGAACACCTCAATCATTACACGAATACTCATTTATCATAATAACCTGAATTCATTAGATATTTCCATCCCATGCATACTTGTTCCACTCATTCCAACATATATATACTTAAAAATCTATGTAACCATTACCACAATATGTGCGCATATAGCTTTTCTAAATTTTGATTATTGCAAGTGAAAAGAAAATTAGAATCAGTTGCAGAAATATTCGCTTCTATTTTATAATCACTGTTTCAAAATCATCGTAACGTTAATTTAAAACAAATTTCTACCTTCTGAAGAGGTTAAGGAATTCAGCACAATCAAAAGTCATCCCAATAAACAGTGCTTTCCATCTCCATACACATCAAATTCCAGATGAACCCGTCTGCCGAGATTTTACAAAATCCTTCTACAATCGCAATTCAATCCCCGATCTAATTTAACGAAACTTGGATCCGCGTATCCCCCGATTCTTCTTTTCCCCCGACTCGAATACGTATTCCTTGACTCGTAAAGCTCGCCGATATCGGGCTCCGCAAACGTGGCTGACGCGACGTTAAGTTGGCCTGCGGTTTCGGCGCGAGACGAAGTCCGCTTTGCACGGCGTAGCAGGCAAATTGAAAACGGGAGGGAAAATCGATGCCAGGCGGCTGCTCGCGCAAACCAGTCGGCGATGAAGCCGCAAAAATACATTTGATTCGATCAGCGGTGATCGACGTTTTGGAACCGGTTGTCGGAGAAGCGGCGAAGCCGCAGACCGACGCCCGGTTCCATGGCTGGGACACGCTGCACCCGGTGTAATGGACGAAAATCGGACAACGTTCGTGTAACAATGCTGCATCCAGTTAATGATGGGGATTTGTTGGTCGATTTTCATGTACTCTGCGTTGCATGAAAGAAGTCATCTGAGAAACTTGTAAGACCGAATCCCCACCAGCCCAACCATTCTAACATCATGACAAAAGTAGAGTAAAACGCTTCCCTTATTGGTAGAACTGATCCCTTCCTATTAGCCTGATCATAGAACACCATGTGACAAAGAAAGCGAACAAAGCAACGAGACAAAGTGAGACAGATGCAAAAAATAGATGCAAAAGCGTAGACTCATCCCAAAGCCTAGTAGTGCTTCCAATTCATTGTAAGTTAACTCTGAGATAACATTTCTTTCGCAGATATCTTACGCCTATGTTAATGTCTCACGTTACCGAACTTGGAGATACAGTTTTGAGAATGTCATAGAAGAGTATTACTAACAAGAGTATAGGCGGAGCAAGTGGAATATCCCTCTTGTCCCGGAACCGAACGAGATGACTTCTTTTCTGCAACGCACAGTAGTTCCGAATACCGAGGTGAGATTAAATGGCTCGAATTTTTTCGAACCACGTGCCCGTTGACGTGTGTTTTATGTTGCTTTATCGTGGCCTCGGGCGTGTTTGCAGGGGTTATGTCTGGTCATGAGTAGCGTTTAGGGGATGATGCGTGAGGGTGGTCGAAGTTATAGGTTTGTGTTTGAGGAGACTTTGATGCTTGGGTTGTTTTGTTCTGTTGGCTTTGGACTCTTGACAGAGAGATGGTTTGGCTGGTTTTGCTGAAAGATGCGTGGTGGTGTGAAGGGGTAAATAAAAGCATTGTGAAGATACGTCGAAATGTTTGAGGATAGTCTAATAGAAGTGTGAAAATAATTATTATATAATTTTTGAAGTATCTTCCTTAATATTTATTAATTGGGATAATTGGCAAATTTTGTATTTAGGGTTGGATTATTTTTTTTCGTTGGCTTTGGATATTTGATTTTGGAAGATTGGAAATGGGTGGCGACACAGTGGAAAATGGTATAATTGAAGGTTAAGGGTATTTATTATTACTGTTGTGTGATATCAAAAAAATTTTCTATGAGTTTGTAATAGGTATTAACTGAAATAATTGGCGAATTTTATTCTTTATTTCATTTTGTTGTGGTAGCCAAAAGGGGGATAAATAGGAGTTTTCTGAAAAAGTATTGCAATATTAATACTAATTATTATTGCTATCGTACAACGTTAAATAATATTCCTGTAAGCCTATAATGATCATCATAGTAATTAGAATAGTTGGCGAATTTTAGTTTTAATTAATCTAAACCCCAATTTTTCGAACGGTATTCGAAATTATTTTGTCTTTAGTGTATTCCGGTATAATTATCAATTTCTATTAATCTTTGTTGTTCCGATTATTATACGTTTATTATTTAATTTATTTACGTAGTAATATGTGAAATGTTCGCTGCTGAAATTTGTCCAAAATTGCTTTCGACTTTCCAATGTATACCAATCGAGAGAACACGAGTGTCAATCATCGAAATCTACTCGAACCCATAATTTCATACAATAATCTCGCTCTGCATGAATATTTCAGTTATTAGCTATTTTATTTACGTCTAGAGATACTCGTTGCAGCCAATAATCCTGTGATCATCCATAAAATAATAAGACAAGGAGTACATTCATTAAAATCCTGTATTCCTCCATGAATTTTATTATACATAACCGAAAGTAATTATGTAAAAAGGCAATTGAGTCAAATTATACTTAACCTCGCAAAATTCATTCAGGTCAATGAGATTTATTACATGGATAAAGGCCATAATTTATTATAATAACGCGATGAATAGCACACAGTCAAAGGAGAGAATTTCCTGTGAAATATAATTTAGGGTTGAATAAGGATGGATTATCCTGATCTTCCATAGCAAAGGATACTTTTATAATACGTTCAGTTTTTCATTTATGTACAAGTCACAGAAATATCGCGGTAATTTTTACATTCTCAGAATGAAACGAATATTCTCGGAATTAAATTGCTATTTAGGGTATTAGTTGAAATTAATTATTTAATAATTATCCAGACACAAAACGCGAGATCTTTTTAATTAAGTGACTTATGTAAATTAAGCGTACTGTATTTTTCATTCTATAAAGTGTATATTTGATCAACGAAGAATCGGATATCTGATTTCTTGATTAGGTTGTACAAATAATCTTCTAATCTGTCAGTCTCGATAACGGGCACTATCAATAACAATCGTTTCTAATTTCGTAATTTGCTCGTGATTCACAATGTCAGAATGATTAACGACAAACTCGAAATTACATGTAAGATTTACGAGGGTGCGAGAGCTTCTGCTACATCACCTCTGTTCCATTTATTCAATTAGCTTGTACCTTGCGACATGACAATTATATCAAACGCGAGATTTTGGGGGTTAAATACGGCATTTCCATTACTTTCATAAAAATTTGGAATAGGGGAATTCCCTTCTCATAATTTTGACAGTATTACTTGATTATACATGACTAACGTTTAATAAATTAAATTAGACATAAATTAAATCAAATACATCAATTTTAAATGTGGGTTTCCTGGGGACATTTTTAAAAATTTTATTCAATGAAGCATTACTAATATTTAATGTTTATTTAAATACGAACTTGAGAAGAGTTCCTAATAATTATTATTTTAATATTTAATTAAATATAATCTTCAGAGCTGACTTAATTTTAAACAGCTTATTAATACTGTTCTTTTTCCATTCCTTCGCATAACCTTAAAACATACAATTCAATTAATATATGCAAATCAAGTAAGGAATAGAGAAAACATTATCGTTTCCATAACCTAATTGAAATTTGATTTCAATAAAAGAAAAAATTCATCGCCATTACTCCTTTGCCATAAATTATTTTACATTATTCAAAGCAAATTTCCAAACTTTTCCAAAACATGTACAAATTTTCCAGAAATTTATTCCAATTCGTTTAATATTTTAACCCTTTGCACTCGACGATTTTTTCGTTACATAAAAGTAGTAATTCGAAGACTTTCTGCCATAAAGATATTTTTAAAACGGCAAATAAGAAGTCGTATGCAAATTAAGCCGTGAAATTATTTTGCTTGGATATTCCACGCATCGTTTGATAATTTTAAATTTGATATATTAATTAACATCCATCTTTAGAATCAGATTAAATGGTGACTGAGAGGCGCCTCTTGGGTTAACACACTTTAAAACTCCATCGAAGATCATAACTAATTGCAAAGCTATCATTTCATCGATCCCATTTCAACAAGCCGAGGTCAATATTACAACTTTCAACCCCCGCTAATCACATTTGGCAAATTCAATTCGGTGCACCCATCTCCCTCGATTCGACCTATATCGCCATCGATACATACCAGCATTCTAAAATCGAATAAGTGCTTTAATACATCGTAAATCACATTCGTTCTCGATTCGAAATATCGTAAAGTAGACGTCGGTGCTAATTACGCACAGGATTTATCGTATTCTCGTTTCATTACGAGAATATGAATATTTACGCTCAGCCACCCCCTTGGCGTTACAATAGCGACGGGGAGTGTCATTGGGAATAACCCGAGATAAAGTTACAGTTTCAATTAAGAGGTCAGTAAGTGGAAAAGTAAGATAAACGGATGAAGTAGCGGGCTTTCGCGTTAAATTTCCTTCTAATCCCTCGGCCGGAGAAAAAGTCGCGACGAGTCTACGAAATACGACTGGCCGCCGGCGAAGATAAAATAATCGTTATTTGTTGCGGAAATAACGAATTTCTTGCTCGTTCACCAACGAAACGAACTATGTTCTTGCTGCTTATTACCAACGAATTTCCACCAACTTTCCAACCGATCGCGGTTTAAAAACAACGATTTCCGAGGTAAGATTCGTGTTATGTCGGTAATAATACTTGGAAGCCGCGCCCCGTCGTCCTTCTTGAGGATCAACAAATTATAAAATTAGTCATCAGACGATCGTGAGAAGTCGATGACATAAGACGGTTTGGAGAAATCAAACAGAACACATCAGATGGCGTTAGCGAGAATTCACACAGAAAACATCAGACGGTTTTGGAGTTCAGACAAGACACATCAGACGTGAACTAGAACTCGAAGACGTAAGACGGTATTGAGGAGTCGAAGACGTAAAACGGTAGTTGGAAGAAAACGAGAAGACAGAAAACGGAAGACGGAAGACAAGACGAGAAACGGCAGAGGCGGAGACGATACAACACAAATACCAATCACACATAAACAAATCATAATCGTGTAATAAAGTGTAAATACAACCAAGACAAAGTGCGCTTTATTACAACATCTAAGTGCTCAGTGTCTCGTGAAGATTCGGCACACTGAGAAAAGGGGCAACACAAGTATACCAACACTGCCCCCTTCGCGTGGAGCTCATCTACATCAACGCGGTGCAACAATTCGTTTCAAAGTTCCTCTCCTTGGCTAGTTTCCCATGGGCTCTGTGTTCCCAGTGATTTCAAGTTCGAGAATGGGATTTATTCGATATGGAAACTACGGGTAAGAAGAATATATGTGAGCAGAGAGAGAGAAAGCTTATCGAGTTATAGTAAAGCCGTAAGTGGTATCTTTGGGTTAGGCGAGTGGTGCTTGAAGTTTGAAGCAGATGTTCGTAACATCTTGTTGCTGAGTTTTGCGGTAAAGTATTCTTCGAAACCGTGTTTCTCGGGAAAGAAAGGGAACTTGCAAGGAAATGTTCCCCGCGGATGTAATAGAGTTCTTTGAATCTTCGGTACAAAGAGGTATAACATCTTTCTATTTGAATGGGGGTTGATAATTAGAAGTGGCGGCGAATTGGTGGCTATTTCTTAAATAAAATTCTCGAGACTCGAGCCGGAAACTTTACAAAATTTTGTTACCTTCGTAACTCTTCAACACTTCCAAGTTCGAAGCTCTCGAAATTTAAAGGGTTTACTTTGCTTCGAAAGAGAAATAATTTGTTTTAGGAACTAAAGTTTTACGAAACTTTTTCGTGAATATTTATCGAGGATAATTAAACGGGATATAATAATAGATTCTTCTTCGAGAATCTCTTTTTATTTGTCTTTTCTTTTATCGATTATACTCTTGGCTGTTCCAAGAAGTCTATGGAAGAAAACAACTTTTGGACACACATTCTCGACTTATATTCTATGTATATATTCTTACAAGAAGCTTTCCTGGACTTGGAGAGTTTGCGACAAGAAATCCACTCTACTTAGAAAACAAAAATAATATCTCTGAAATGAGAATCGAAAATGGTATCAAGTCTAGGTACGACAATCTTCAATATCCCTGATGGAACCGCGAATACTCGAAGTTTTCTTGGATTTAGTAATTTTCAAAACGTATTTAGAAAATAAAAGTAATATCTCTAGATCTTCATATGACATAAAATTAAATATCAAAAATCTAAAAACCCCCAATTGATATTGAAAGAATGAACTCCAATATGGCTCAAATAAATATTCAATACACTTCCTGTAATGCTAATACAAAAGTTTATTTAACCCATTTGCAGAATATTCAGCAACTGGTAATGGAAAAACTCAGCTCGCGGATTATTCCGCGCTCGGTGATAGACGAAAGCCGAGGCTCGCGGAATATTCCGCGTTCGGTGATAGAGGACTGTCGTGGTTCGCGGAATATTCCGCGCTTGGATGCAAATGGGTTAATACTTAATATAATGTCACTCTACATTTCCATCTACAGCACCACGTGCACAACCTCATTCTTCTATGGCGAGCGCAGACGACTGCTGCAGTAGCACTCTTTTGTCTTGTGCTGCACCAAGCATCAGCACACACTAAATAACACACATACAAATGTAATATCCAATGTATATCATATTCGTATCGATTTTCAGCATCTTCAATTATAACCCACCAAACTCGAAACTTCCATAATTTTCACCATAGCTATATTGTCTCTACTTCTTCACGTATCATTCAATTAAGACGTTGAGTGCCCAGCTCCTTTTGCTTGCCGTTCCGTTCAGGCCCAGACTAGGCCGTCAAGTGGGCCACATGGATGAAGAGTTCGTAAAACTCGGAGATACTGTACCAATTGTTATAACAGGAATTCCCAAACGTTAGGTCCAAAGATGGCGAAGAATTTAACACCGAAAGTTAGCACCTTTTGGTCCTAGTCTAGGCCCTGGGTCCCTGGAAACCGACGTTCCATTTAACGTGTGTAAGAAAAAGACGAATATCTCCTATTTTTATTCAAACCAAACCAAGAAAAAATCCGAATTCACGGTAATAATTTCCAGCATCCCTGGAAGAAAACTCAGAAACCTTGTTGAGCGTCTAAACGATGCGGCAGGTTGTGAAAAAAAGAATCTGGTGGCGTTTATTCCAACGATTTCGTGCTGCGCAATTTCTCCGTGGCCTGTTAGCCCTTCAATTTGCCCGGAAGAAGAGCGGAGGAAACCGGAAAACGGCATCAGTGGCCGTAAATCCGGGAGCGGCGCAAAGTCGCTATTGTTCGTCTTGGAATTAAGCGTACCCCTCGTTGCCGCTTGATACTGCCGCGCTTTTTCCAGCGAACGGAGACTGAAATTCGTCCCATCGACCAGTCAGGCTCCTCTGGAAGCGCGGAAAGAGCCAAAGTGGAGGCGTAACGAGAGACGGATGGCACCAGGCAAGTCTCTGAAACGTTGGCGCGTCTGTACACGTGACTTGTTTCTGTCCAGTGGAGGGTGGCAAAGGGATGAGAGGTTTGAGAGGCCGGCGTCAGAGAGGGTGGCTAGACGTGGAAGGGGTGTCCTGGATTACAATATAAGTTCACAGAGGACGAGCTTTTCGGGGTCGACTGGCACGGCTTTAAACGTATTTTCACTATTTTCGTCGCGGATTTCCTCGAATTAGAAATTTTCAGGATTAACTGCAATAATGAAAGTCTTTTTTCAAATCGTCAGATTGGCCCAGATGTCGTTGCTGAGGTCGTAACAGGGGAACCGATGATTTTACTATACAAAGTGAAAGCCTTTCTTTGTCACCGGTTTTCAACCTGCTCCCAATTGCAGCGTCCACTGTGTATTGGATCCCAATCGATGGTTTTTGAAGATTCGAAGTTTTATTTTTACTTCGATTATTTGGCTGGCTTTGTTGGTGGAAACTGTTGATCGAATGTTTGTTATTGGGTGGCCGATATTGATAAAATGTGTTATATGTGACACATCCAGTGAAGCCCTGGAGTCAGTCAATATTTGTTTCAATAGCCAAATTAATTTGGCTCTGATCCCTAGTTAATAATAGTTTTGATTTGTAAATTCTGGAATTAACCGAATTTTGTCAATCAATGTCAGCATTGCTTAAAAATCATTGTTATTAATACTTCTGGCTCTAGTTATTAATAATTGGCTAGGATCCTCATTATAGTAGAATTATAGTTTTCGCATTTTTATAGTTACGATTTATTTCTGTAGGATAATATTTATGGTTTCTGTATTTTCCTATTATTTTACTCAATGGTAATAATTTTTATCTCTTCCAGTTTATTTTTCTAGAACATAATTATTTAATATATCTTTGCAAATGTCTCTCATGTTAATATTCTAAATAGTTCTAATTAGTATTCTAAAAGTCCCCTTTATATAAATTATTATCTCAGCTATAATTATTAAAGGTATGATATTTTTCTTAATATTCTATCGAAGTGTTTAATCGTTAATTTCATAGAATGAAAAGAATAATTTCGTTTAGATTTCGTTATTCATGCAAATTCCAAAACTCATTTATTTAAATCCATGGGTTACACGAATCTTTTCATGAAACAAGTTCGAGTTTAAAATTTAATTCGAAATCTCGGCGGGTGAGAACGGAGTACGGTTTACTTTTGTCTGTTTAATAGGAAATGGATATCGTTGGCGAGTTTATAAAGTTTACTTTGTGTAATGCTTTCGATCTACACGGTGAATAATTCCGCGTCGAATGAAGCGGACTAAAAATTTCCCTTACCGTTTCGTTTTGGACAGCAATTCGCGTACAATATGATTCATTGTGAATAATACAAAATTTATGAGAACGGAATAAAAATGTCGTTATTTTAACCTGCACGATATCATAAAAATTTCCCGGTTTTAATAGAATTTATTCGTCAAGTTTTGTGTCAAATATCACAATTCTTCTTTTCTTATTTAATTAATTTATTTTTAGATTGGTCAGGGTGCACTAATTAATTCGATAAAAATTGTAGAACTGTTTTAATATTGTGAAATTATGGTAGTTGTTTCTTTTCGAGTCTTTAGGTATTATTTGAATTCAAATGAAATTCACAAGAGTCTTTTTAGTTATAAATATCAATTGGTAATGTAACGAGGACATACTCAAACAATTAAAAATTCGTAGCTTTCTATTAGTGACATAGGTAATGACGAAAAATTAGTAGGTTAATTTGTATTATAATTACAGTAAAAGTAGAAAATGTGATAAGTTACTTGCAAAATATTGTTCTTCTTTAAATTTTATTTAGCACCGAAATATCATATCTTTAAATGGCGAGAATATTCATATTAATTGCATTTCAGTATTTAATTTATAAATTATTCTACGTTCACTTATTTTTTAAATGTTTTACGCAAAACATATATTTTCATCTGTGTGGTACAAAAAATTACCGCGAAACAATATCCTTGAATCATAATGAGGAAAATGTAAAAGATAATATGTTCAGTAATAGAGATCGAGCATGGATCAGCCAATAAATGAACTAGGTAATTGGATGGTGTAGTGTATCAAAGTTTGAAATTGAATTCCAGTGAATCTTATGAATAGAAAACCATAATTTATGTTTAAGGGCCATAAGTCATACATAATTGACTCATACATAAATTAATTATAATAAATTTAATACCGACATGTTAACTGTCTCGCAAGTTTTACGCGATGTTCCCAGACGTTCAGAATAGAATTTTTCTTACAGGGTACTGTATTATTTAATTTGCCTAAAATGTTATATTTTAATAACAATCTTTAATTATTAAATCGCGTCTTTTTATTTTTATAATATTCTCTAATTGACATTTGAACAATGGTCGACCCATAGTATCTAAAATATCTTACCAATGGTTGACCTGTACTACTTAAACTGCATCCTAGCAATGACTGACCTATACTACGTAAATTATTTTTTGCCGATGATCTGTATTATTTAAAACATCTGATCTGCTTCATGTGGATCAAAATTCTGTAATCGACGAAATTTATTTTATTTTATTTTAGTCATTTTTAGTCATTTAGGTACCGATAACTATCATGACTCTACTGAGAAAATAAATTTCATTCACGAATAACCAACTTGTCAGTAAACGTGTTAAATATCAAAATAAAACTTGAGAATTTTATTATATTTTTCATAGTTTGCATTTAGGTACATCGAATTTCATACCGGTAAGAACCATTTTAATGTTCCGCGAAAATTCAACGAATACCTTCCACGCGGACAACGCAATCGTCCTTCGTAACCATAAACCTCGTAAACATTAGTCCATGATGAAATTAACAAACGACTCGATCGTCCCTGTTATCATTCCAGCCGTTCCAAGAGCCGGCCAAAAAATGGCCAACGAAACGAACAGGCAATTAAAGTCCAATTAAAAAGCTCTGCCAACAAAAATTCCAGGAACGCGGCAGCGCGGTGGGATTCAATAAAAAACCTGACACGTACGGGTCCGCCATATTTCTCCCTTATTCGTCGAATCGCCGTTCATCCATTCGATGGATCGTTTGTAAAGGGAAGAACCCAATCCGTCGATGAATGAAAAGCTTTCCATTTCGAAAAAGGACGAAAAAGGACGAAAACGGGAATCGGAATAAAATAGAAATGGGATAGAAGACAGAGGCGGTCAGGATTGTCTCGCGAAGGGCCAGGACCGGTTTCAGCCAGCAGAGTAAATATTTAACGGACCGCGATAAATCAGATTCCTCGGACGCTCAACGTCCATCAGCTTTCTCCGTTCCAACTGGAATAAAATGTCGGCACTGCTAGAGCAACATTAATTGGCCTGGAATTCGTGGAGCTGCTGGCACATGATGCTCAAATGACGCAGAAAAGTCGGGCTAAATTGAATCGTAAATCTACAGGATGCTTGAAAATTGGGCCCAAGATGTGAAAGGCTTGTATTATTCACTGAGTAAGGCTATAAGTAGGAACACGAATTGGTACAGAAAGATGTTCGATTTAAAATACGTGTAAGAATTATTCTTAGTAAATCCCACTTGAATAAAAGTTTAGCGGTTCCAAAGGTGATGACGCTTCTTTAATTGGAATAACAGCTTTATTTAAACTAATAGATAATATTCGTTCAATCAACAATTACTCTCAAGACTCTAACTGGATATACTCTCTTTCTGTCAGCACACCCTGTATATCCAAGCGTATTCATTCCCTTTCATCCTAATTCTTAGCCTTCAAGAACACACTTGGACATACTTTGCCATAAGTAGTGCTTCCACTCGATCCTTTTGCACGCGGTCACTTTCATCCTTCAGTATGCACTCATGTATGTTAGTCTAAGACTGCGCATTCGCTCTTTTATTACTCTGTCCCACACACTCTTCTCAGTCTCTCAGGGCCGTACCTATTCCATGTAGCCCACATATTTATTACGAGCTTGAGGGAAATTAAATTTTATTACGACTAGCATTACGACTAACAATTGCACTGACTTTTACATGATTGTTCTTTTGTTTTCTTGTATGATTCTTAGACACTTTTTAGTGTAGTAATTTAGTTTCCTTTTATCGTATAGTCCGTGGACTTGTTTGTCTTCCTGGTATCGTCGATAATCTATTCTATATATTCGTTCTATTGTCATGGGCACCGATAATTGTTTAGATCTATTCATCATTCATCTTAAATATCCTCGCTATTAACTACACATATCTAATTAATATAGGCAATTAAATCAATTCTTTTCGTAAAAATTCGATTTATATTATACCTCTATGAATATTCGAATACAAAAGATTGATTATGCGATATTTACATGGGAAGAAAAATTACGAACACGAGTGACGAAGACGATAACGTTGACTGTGGAATTTTGAATCCAAGTTGTGAAAGCTGTCACACAGACCATGGTAGGTTTGGTGTAAAGCACCCTGTATAGGGGTGCCTAGGGACAAGGAAGCCGGGGGTGGAACTGAGGACCCTGACGGTGACAGTTCGACGATCAGGAAAAAGGAACTCCTCTCGCTTCTTCTTCTTCTGTTCCTGATACTTCAGCTGGCTCTCGAACCACGTACAGTCGTTCCGATTTGCCAGAGCTCGATCACTGAGGATGTCAAATGACAAGCGTTTTAGGGAAATCGCTGTAGGCAGTTCATTTCAATTAAATTACCTGCCGACCGGTAGCAGGGGCGTAGTCTACGTTCGACTTTGCCGATGAATTTTCCACTTCGAGCATTTCTTTCTTGCATTTCTTCTTTTCCTCTTTTCTTTTCCATTCTGTGATTTTTAATTTCGTTATTTTGGTTGTTAACGCACAGAATCCATACTTCAATGCGTAAATTTGTACTTTGAAATTAGTGGAAGAAATGTAAATATAGATCCTATATTTTTTAATTAATTATAAGTAATTGATATAAATATTTGGCCTTATTCGACGTTAGTAAACCATAGTTAACCCTCTATGGACCAAATATATATTTTTCTTGACTATAAGAATTGTATGTAACATAAAATCAACAAAGATCAAGCAATAAATTCAGCAGTTTTGACAATTTTATTATACCGAATTCATATTGAAAGTTTGAATTAACAACGTTTTTACTATTGTGCCAAGATAATGCGCAATAGATAGACAAGATAATTTTCCACGCCATCTTGTGGAAAAGAGGTCATAGGGGACCATAGAGGACCTAGCCTATCATGATCGAATAACCAGTAAATGAAAAAGAATTCGAATTTTTAAAAATGAAACCACGGGAGGTATTGTAAAAATAATTATAAATATATCGAAAGAAAAATCGCCAAATGGAGTGATCAAGACGATAACGTTGAATGCAGTATTTAATAAAATACTCGTACATTAGCATGTAACTTGAAAGTTACAGGAGCCCATAGAGGGTTAATGTGAAGGAGTTCGGAGAGATTGTTGGATCACGATCTTATTACTCTCTATTATTGTCTTAGTATTTGACAAGTGTTAAATCTGAAATACCGTTCATGAGTCAACGTGCCTGCAGTGCTGTCTGTTATTCTTAAGGATTCCGTTCTTTATCCTGAAAGATAGATGACGTTTCGTGAAACGAATCGAATGATTTACTACATCGTCCTACAGCAGGCGAAGATTATTTGTGTGCCTGCGAACAGGTAACAAAACGATCTCGAAGGTACATCTTGTCGACAAATTGAATCTATTGTAAAAGATGGCGACACCAAATGTACTTTAAGACCACTTCATTCGGTTCGCGGTCGTGAAAAATTTGTGCAACTCGGCGCTGGAATAGGTACGTCACTCTACGAAGTTATAAATGGAGTAACATTTCATTAAAAGCAAAATGTCCGTCTCGAGGTCTCCATCTAACGTTTCGTCGTGAAAATAGTGGTTCCTTCAAGAGAGCAAGAATTTCTCTTAATATTTCAAATTTCTTGAACCAAGCATTCTATTCAGCAATGACATTTCATTGTAACACTATAGAATTCCCCATTGTCCGAAACTTTTATTTTTTTATGTCAATATTTTTATTCCAACTGGTTCGTGCACAATTTTATCGTTTAGTGCAGTATAGTAATTTTATATCTGTTTCAAATAATAACACGGAATATGAATAATTTATTAATTACAAAATTTCAGATGCATACATTTTTATTCAAAATAAATTTAAATTATGGAAGATTAATTTTCTTCTGTTTGGCGTATATAAAAATTAGAATAATAGGGCACGTATTCTATCATCCAAAAATTCTTTCATCAGAACACCTATACACCCTAATTAATTCGAACCAGAGGTCCTAAAAAATTTTGGATGCATAAATTTTTAATTAAAATTAGTTTAAATTAAGGGATATTAAATTTCTTCTGTTTTGAGGTATATAAAAATTAGAATGAAAGGGCATGTATTTTATTGTCCGAAAATTCTTTCATCCGAACACCTATGCACCCTAATTAATTCGAATCAGAGGTCCTGCCGTAAATCCTAGAAATCTCCCACGTCACGAAATGAATTTAATACCGCAAATTCCATAATATCCCCGATATATCTGCTCAGTCTCATACAAAATTCAACACTTATAAAATATTAATAAGAATTCTCGTTATTTCGACAAACTTTCCAAGGTTCGAGGTCCCCAATGGATCAGGTAGCAAATCGGCTTTGTACTCGTGTTTTTCTCACTTTCCTTGACCTCTTCTGGCCAACAACATAATCTCCAGCTTGGCATTCCCTTGTTGCCTCCATCTTTCCTCTCTAAAACTTTTCTTGCCCGAACATTAGCGTGCTTTCAGAGATTCCAGGACGAAACGTGGTCTACGCGTATTCCATAACTTTTATTTTCCTCTCATTCGAGCTCATCCCAGCCATCATCCCGCTTCGATTCTCCTATTTGTTTCTTTATTCTTCCTCTTTCCCCAAGGAGATAAATTCCATCCCCCCACCCTTCGCTTTACACTTTTAAATCTCTTTCGGGTCCATTCGTTTCTTCCTTTCCCTTCAATTTCTATTGCTTCCTTTCCCGGCCGCTTTCATCTGACAATTTATCTTCCATTCGCGTCCCATCGGCCCCTGTCCCCTCCTCGTCCTACTGTCCCTTCTCATTCACGTTTTCCCGCCGCCGTTTCCACGAGCGTAGCCACTTCGTCGTTCGATTTATTTCCTCCTCTTTCACATCTCCCCCGTCTCTCTCTCTCTCTCTCTCTCTCTCTCTCTCTCTGCGCCTTTTCTACTCTCTGTCTCTCTTAATGTCCAAACGTTTCTTACCGATTTCTCGTTTTGCTACCACGACCAGCAGCACCGCCAGCGCTACCCCGTCCATCGATTCGAAGCCACGAAAACGTTCGTTATTGTCATCGAAGAGGAAAAAGGCTCGAGCCGAAGCTAGAGTCGCTTCAGAAAAATTTTCCACGTTTCCGTGGCATACTCGGATCGAGGAGATTCGAAGAGAATCGAAGTGTTTTTCGATTCGACGAAAGTCAAAGACGCTGGATGTTAGGGAACCGGATGGAAAGAGCGTTCCACCATCTTGCGTTAGCAAAGCAGTCGGATTGACGCGTGCCAAGAGAAATTTTGGTGCGTGTGGCTCGTACGGGAGATTGCTGTGTGGCAAAGGGGATGAAGGCGGGGTGGAAAATGATTGGTACCTTTGTGTCGGGAATTTCAGCGATTCCAGAGGAGACGTTGTGGTTAATGGAGCTGCTCGACGATTCGCTCGCTCGATGAAAGGGAAGAAGTGCGTGCGAGCGTGGATCAGAGCAAATTGCACGCGAAATATTTCTGCGAGCGGTTGAACAGGCGGAAAAAGGGGGGCTGTGGCTAGGTGAAACGGGGCTTCGAGCTAAGTGGATGAAATCGAGCAGATGAAAATGTAAAGAGTAGGCAGTTGCGGCACATGATAGGCTGTCTTTGTTGAGGGAGATGAGATAAGTGAGTGGGCATGTATGATGTACGACGTGTGAGCAACTCGGACGAGATGAAACAAATGGGGGAGTGAGCAGTTATGCGTGCGATGTACAATTCGTGACAAGGTGACAGTACTGCCTGCAATTTTCTGTCTTCCTTGAGCCTGAGGTATTGTATGCAAATTTTACATACGTTTCCATATAGTGCTAGTTTTCCATTTTACACTTCACTGGAGAGACATTACGGAGACGTAGGGAATCTGTAATTAGTTATTTCGTGTCTTTGTCATTGATAAAAATAAGAGAGGGACTGTTACTCTTCTTCGAATAAATTTTAATATTATATTTAAAAAATTATTCCAAGCATAGTAATTTTTTTTTAATATTTTTATCAACTGCAGGGTGCAGTACTGGTCTATCTCTTTAAAATTATGTTTAATTTATAATCGTACGATTTTCTTTTGTCGAGATATATCACGTTGAAGTTATACGAGAAACACTGAGAATTATAGGGTGTTCTATCATTTTGTCGCGTACAGTGCAAGTAAAGGAAGACGAAAGGGATGAACTTTCCGCAAAAATTAGCGAATTAGGAGGTCAGAGAGAATGTGGGATAATGTAAAAGTTTGGAGTACTGGTATGGAATATTGGTTGTATTACAGAGGATGATTCCCGCTGAACCTTCCGTTGAATCTGCTTCAAAGTTTCTACATTACAGCGGCAATTAGTGATTCCAAAGTAGGTGATTATATGTTAGGTTATCCTGTAACTATAAAGTACCTATAATAACCTAGTTGCCTTCGGAATTATGGCAGTTGGAGCAAAGTTTTCCTCTTTGTTTTACAATTGTTAGAACTGGCTTCTTTTCAAGACTGTAAAATGATGCTGCAATATTTTTCTTTCTTTTTATGCTGCTTTTGCAATAGCAAACTATTTTTCGATAATATTAGTGATATTTATTTTAAAATATCGATTATTCCTGTAAATCAAACGGTAAAAGAGAATTTCGAAATTTAATTACGGTATTAAGTTCAGGTGAAGGTATCTTGTAACCTAATTCCATTTGTATAATACCTTGATAAGTATGAAAAACGTCAGATGCAATAGCAAAACTATTTCTCGATAATATTAACAATATTTATTTTAAAATATCGATTATTTCTGTAAATCAAATGGTAAAAGAGAATTTCGAAATTTAATTACAGTATTAAATACAGGTGAAGGTATCTTGTAACCTAATTCCATTTGTATAATACCTCGATAAGTATGAAAAATGTCAGATGCAATAGCAAACTATTTCTCGATAATATTAACGATATTTATTTTAAAATATCGATTGTTCCTGTAAATCAAGCGGTAAAATAGAATTTTAAATACAGGTGAAGGTATCTTGTAAGCTAATTCAATTTGTATAATACCTCGATAAGTATGAAAAATGTCAGATTGATGCTTATTGTATCAGGCTAGTAAATTCGCATCGTATAATTCTATCGGCTAAAATTTAATCGTAATCGTATTCAATTCAAAGTAATGCAAATTACGTTTACAAGTGAATTTCGTATTCGATTTTGCAAATGCTTAACAATAATATTAAACCTGGAAACATTTATAACTGGATTTCCAGCCAGCTTTATAATTCGCATTTATAGTACTTATTTAACCTAATTTTTAAATACAGACTGATAAATGTAACATAATCTAGAATCCGGATTGTAATCAGCGGTCTTTATTTAAGTTGACGTTTCATTTTGCGATTAATGCGGGAACAAAGACAGAGGGAATTATACGTTAACGCAGGTGGAATAATTACAAGTACATTGAAACGAGGTTATTTGCATGAGAACAGTTGATACTGCGTTAAGCTTCTGAATGTAAACCGTGTAGTTTTGGAAGAGATACCGTTGTCAGTACATCATCAGACCTTTGATAACGTATCAGCGTGTCATCAGGCCTCTAATGCAGCCACAATGCCGGTGAAATGTCGGAACACTCTTACAAAAGGACATGCTGCGTCATCAGTGGCCTGATATCGTATCATTTCAGTATACCTTTGAGGATAACGGCAATACGGGTTAAATGTAGGAATTTTCTTTCCATTCAACGGGGATACCATGTAACACGAATTTCCAAACACGGAAATCGTGATTATACAAAGGTACCTATTTTTAATAGATAATTAATTTATACAGGAGAGCTAATTTTATCTATTTTTAGAGTATTTTGAATATTTACATTCTTATAATACACCTATTTTTCACGCCACTGACACCTTGCGTCAGTGGATTAGGTACTTCTAAATCCCTCGAGATAAATTTTAATATTTCCACGTAATAGTTGTACTGCACAAATGTGCCAATTTTTGTTTTCATGGGTATCGAGTAATCGAAAATTTTAAATATTATAGCATAAAAATTATAATTATATTTAATCGTATTAAATACCTAGTTTTATTAAAGAATTAATTGGAAAAGGAAGAATAGCATTCAAAATTTGTATATTATTACAATTTTCTTTCATCAAATGCTTTCCAGCACCAGTTTCAAAAGCTCTCACTTCACGCGTCTAACATTCCGCATTCTTCTTCACATTCCACATTCATTACATTCCTCAAATCCTCTCTATTCTTGCATCTATCGCTCTAAACGCTTCGGAGATTCTCGATATAAATTTTAATCTCTAAACATTGCAATGTCCTCATAAATCATAGGTTCCACGAATTTTTGTAAATCAAAAGTATTTTCATTATTTATTTGAAAAAAACGTATATAAATTATTCATTCAAAAAGCAAGCGATACTTTATTGATTTTGGTACGAATACAAATTTTTATATTTCCTGTACATTTTTCTCTCAAACACTCTTCATTCACACCCCCAGCACCCCATACCAGGTACCTACCACTAGATCAAGTACTCTTTACTCTTTTCATAGAAATTCAAAAATTCTCACGCAACACTCACTTCTGGCAGACGACTGGTTCGTAGAATCTTCGCTATTTTTCAGTCTGAAAGCTTTTAATCGCTCGAAATTCTAAGCTGGAGTTGAGGCCACGATAATGGAAGAGGCGATGGCCGTGCGCGAAGGATCGATGGATCGTAGCCCGGTAACAGCTAGCGGGAGCGAACAGGCGTTGTAATTTAATTAGTAACAGGAAGATACGACAATGGATTAATCGCGAAATTAGTGAGTCGGTAAATCGAACGACCGTGCCGTTGTTGATTTTATCGCAGGTAGGGTGCTCGCGAAAGCGGCGAGTAATGGACTTTAAAACGCTGGATTTCGCCCTTCGCTGATTCCTCCGCTGGCTGGATCAGTGTTTATTTTTTGTCGGGGAAAAATTCGCGACCGCGGGCGCAACCGGAAGGGGGTAATTGAAACGGTCAGCGAACTTTAGTCAAAGAAAAAACGACGGACTTTGAGCGTTGCTGAAATCGAGCAAATTCTGGACTTTCCGCCGCGACCACCGGATAGATGAAACGAGCGATATCGCGTGTTCGCGAACGATGTAAAGGATCCCCGTATCAAAGGTTTGGAGATTGTTCGGGTAGAAATTTATTTTAAGACGATTTTTTATTTTTCCTTCTTTCTTTTTCCGTTTTGCTTTCGGAGAGACGCTCGGCGTTCAAAGGATCTCATTCGTTGCGCGCGCTTTGTTTATCACGCTTCCCGAACATTCGCCATTAATTCGAATTTTGCGGCTGAAAATGCTGACCAAACAATGGGTTTATCATTCCGATCTGCGCTATTGTTGAAAGGCTACGTTCGAATAAAAATATAGGATTCGCAGTGATCGAGGAGCATGATAAATCCTAATGCACGCTCCAAGCGGTGAGGCTTGCGAATTTAGGTGAGTGTGCGGAAATGTTCCAACGAAGTTTGAATTTATTAAATAGAGTATTGTGTCTTTTAGATAGATAGATACTAGATTCTATTTTAAATTGGAGATCTTAATAATAAGATCAAGAAAGAGTACTTAATATCATCGGTATCTTAGATGATCAAGGATTGCGAAAATTTGCAAGTGCAAAAATGTAAACATCGAAGAATTTTATTCTGTCAATGTGTGTAATGTAGGGTAGGATTAAATATTATTACTTAGGTGAATTTTATATCTTGATGATAGATTTTGAAAATTTGCAAATGCAAAAATTTAAAAATTAAGAAATTATAATGTAAGATCGGTGAAATAATCAAGAGGTATGTAGATATAATGAAATACCGATGCTTGTATGAAATATCAGTTGGCTTTTTAGTCCACTTGCACTCACCTTAAAATTTGCAATGATTTTTGCCGTATTTTCTTATGTGTTTCACAAGTCTTGCTGATACGATGCGTATGACAATTTTCATGGAAAGTCGTCTCTAGAGAATAGCGGTTCTTTGTGCTTTCTTTCAAGCTTCGAAGATTTATATATGAAACTCGGTTATATAACCACTTTAACCATAACCAAATCTGGCGGGTGAAATTGAATATCGTGTGCATTGAATTCCTTCCGAATATTCCTAGTTGAAATAAAATTTGTAAATAACAAATTCCACATCCTTCAAAGAAATTTTTGCTAAATATTCAATTTCTGGAAATATTTGCACCATGTGTGCTTTCGTTGCATCGTTACACCAAATATTATTGCAACAAGAATATCTTACATTTTGCCATTTCCAGTATTGGAAATATTATTTAACTATTTATTTTCTTCACGTTATTATTTTTTATTACAATAATATCTTCTCGTCGTCTAATTTAATTTTATTACATTTTGTTCGAATCGATTTTCTGTCATTTTTGAACATTAATTCACGGGAATACTGAGAATCAGTAGAACAAGTCCATAATGATGCAGCCCCAGTGATATAAAATAAAAATAATTTCGTAGAAAATTTGCTCTAAAAAGATGTCTCTCATTGTAAACACGTATAAACATATTTCTACGTTCCGAAGCTTAATTTCATTTTTAAAACGCAAGCTTTCATGTCGCGTATAATATAGTCACGTAAAATCGCGTTAAACATATTTACACGCGAAATGCAAGTAACTCGAGAATACCGTGGTGATATTTCATTATATGGAAAAAAAGCTGTCGAAAAATTTCCTGGACCATATATTTAATACCTTATATTCGTCGAGTACCCGCTTCATTTAATTTCATTCGAGTATTAAACGGTTCTATCGTTCATTTGGCAAAATTCATAGCATCGAACGCTCGACGTTACCATATAGGATTAACATGAGATCAAACGTTCACGAGCGTGAAACAATTATACAATACTGCATACCAATTGTTATGCCAAGCTTGTAAATAACTAGTTTAACGAGCATTAACCTGCTATTATCTAGCGCGGCCTTGCCCGTTATATCGGGCATTAATCCGACAACGTTAATTTGCCACGAAACACACCGTCTAAATCGATGTCCATAAGCGTGCCAAGCTCGACGAATTATTGTGGAGATCAATGGAAGAGACTAGGGAACGAGTGAATTTCTTATAGAATTCTATAAACATAATTATGCCAAGCTATAATTAACCCCTCGAGAAAGGAATCATTTTATACTTTTGCAAGAATCGATGTGGAGCATCCGAATTTTTTAATAATTCATCGTGCTAATGGCTATTATGCCGAATCGTGCTTAAAATCAGAACGAAATTAATATTTTCGAAAATACGAGTTTAAACGGTTTTGTGTAAATTCAGCAGAGTGTGTTTTCACGGGATGAAGGAAATTTTATATAATATCCAAACCATGTTAACAGGGGTCGCTGAAGGGTTGAGCTTGGATTAACCTGCAGCTGATACAAGCTGATGAATATATTTATATAAATAAGCGTAAATGGAGCTATGGCTATGATTGTCTTTCAAAACAAGAAACAATATAATCTGGGGATTTTCTAGTCGTGTAATCTTTGTTCTTCGAGTAATCCATTTATATTTATCTTCTTATACGTACATTTTTCCTCCCTCTATTACTCTGTTACTTTTACGCCACGAAGCCATTTCTAAGACTCAATCAGACAATTTCACCTAAAATCATGAGTAGTAGAATACATGTACATTCTCGTTTATGCGAATATTACCTCAAGTATTACATGTTACTCAGAGGGTATGAAAGAAGTAGTTATATTATATTATATATGCACTTTATAATAAAAATAAAAATATATAATAGTAATATGCAGTAATATAAATGTTATTATTTTTAATTAATAAGAGCATGATAGCATTATATATTATATTACTAATAATATAGAAATAACTTACAAGTTGATGTCAGGATAAAAGAAATATTTATATCATATTACTATTTAATTCTCACAAAAAATCTTGCAGACATACACTAATCTTGACACACACTGACATTAACACTGCTAAATCTATCTATACATATGCATTCAGATAATTTTACAATAGTCAGTTATTCCAGTCCAAAAATATCCATTACCCTCATTTCCATACTTTATCTCCTTACATACATGTAGGGATTATTTTCATTTAAATCCCACGTGTTAGTTAGATGAAAAATAGCACAAAATCCAGGAAATAATACTATAATGTTCAGTAACAGTTTATGATACAACATATCCGTACTTTTCACTCTCTAATTCATTTTCCCTTTTTCACATCATTACATTCTTCCTAAACCTCGCACATTTTATTTCTTTCTCGATCAGTCACTTAGTATTCACAACACACACATACTCACAATGTATCCCAAATCTTCAATTCTACATTCTACACTCCTAAAGCTTAAACTTTTCTTCGACTCAATTCACACTCGCACTCATATGCTGAAGACTATTATTCCCACATATGTGTAGAATCGAATTTTAGGTGGATTGACTTAAGATAGTATTGTTGGCTTCTTAATAGAATAAAATAAGCTTATAAACAAAATGACGGCTATGAAACAAGAGAGATGCAAGGTAGCGAGGTGGTCAGAGTTAAGAATTGAGAAGAATTGAGAAGAAGTCAGAAGTAGGCAGATTTGAGTTGAGTCAGAAGGCTGAATGTGTGTAGAGACGTAGTGAATAGAGGATCATGTGAGTAACTCAGTATAATATTTTAGTTAAATAAAACCTGTTTTGTTACAAAAAGAGAGTTATTGTTTGTTAGACGCGCAGATCTCTGTCTACATAGGATTAATTTAGCCAAAAATCCTACACACACATATATATATATCACGATTCTTCATTCTCATTCCCACCTGAGTGAATTAATCGAGCATCGAAATTAAAATTCATCGGAGTGCCACTCGTTTCCGAATTCGATTGCGAAGGAACGGGATTTGCTTGATAGCGCATACAAGAAATACCGCGAACCATTGTGCTCCACCCCGGTAAATGCCTTTTCACGGCTCGCGTGAGGCGGCTTGCACGCGCGGCATTAAATTGTGCCGCGCTATTCGTTATCGCAATTAGCGGCGTTATTATTACAAACGTCGCGTAATTTCGATCGCGCGACTGCGAAACGCATACAGAGCACATGTGCCGCGAATTATAACGCCGCGCTCGTCTAATCACGGGAATGCCTTCGCTCTGAACAATGTGTCGAATTGCGTTCTCACACGGCCACCAGAGATGTAGGAAGTTAATAGCCCTCGCGTCATGAATCGAATTCCGTCCATGTAATGACCCTGACAAAGGGTCGTTACGATTTTCTCTATTTATCATCGATGCTTTTACAAACTTGTTATTCCACCTATTTTAATTTAGAATCGCTTGTATGCTTCGACAAAGAAATTTTTAATTCTTGGGCTTATGAAACAATATTGTAGTATCGCAGGATTTTCACTCCATGTATAGGTAGCTTCAGGTTAGGTTGTCACCGAGGGTTCGAAGACGAGGTCGGTCGGAAAAACCCCGGCAATGCGTCAGGCCCTTAGCACGATTATGTCCGGTCATGTTGGGGGAGGCTTTTGGGAAACGTGTACATGTTGGGGAAGATATAAAAGAAGGCAAAAAGTGGTTAGTAGACAGTTCTTTTGGAGACAGTTTTTAGTGCACAGTTATTGGAAGATAGTTCGTTGGATGCAGTTCGTTGGACGCAATCTTTGGTGCAGTAGACAGTTTTAGTTGTGAGCAGTTAGTTGTTGCAGGTTGAGTTGTCATTGCGTTGTTAAGTTGAGCGTTGTCTTAAGTTGGGAATCGATATAGATTCGTGTAAAGAGGCAATTCGTGTGTTTAATCATCACTCACACATTGATAATTTATTATTAATAAAGAATTCTATATACCACCACCAATCCCGTCTCTACACCATATTAAATTTAAGAATAACCAAGCTATGCATGGAATATCGAAACAGAATAATTCAACGCCCTGATTTCTACACGATTTCTCATCCATTTATTTTAAAAATGTCGTTGATTTTATGACAGAATGTACTCGAATTGCTATTTTTCTGCAATGGAAAAATCGCCAAGTGACAAGCAATTTCAAGTTCTGCTTAAGAAGCTATATACAGAGAATAGAGAACGAAGGGAACAGTATCATCGAAGGTTTCAAAATTGTACCCATTAAAACTGCACCCAGTGATTACTCGAATCGATCATGGTTAACAGGACCGTACAATCTCTTCCTCAGTTGGGATATGAGTCATAGACCAAGACGAAGATAGATGAGGATATTATTATTAATAAATAAATATACATATACCACCACCAATCCCATCTCTACAATATTTTTATAACAAACATTAAGGGTTGACTCAGTCGTTAAATAAATCTAGTTAATTAAATAGTGAATATTCGTTATTAAAAGTTATTAAATTGCTAAGTTATTCAATATTAACCCTTTGCGCTCTACGTTTATTTTGGCTAAAGAGGTGTACGAGCTGAAAAATTTTCTGCTATAAGGCTGATGATATTTTTCTAGCAGTAAGTAAGAAGTCCTATAATAATTAACAGGTAGAATTACTTAAGACTAGATTTACGGAACACGTCAATTTGGCGGAAGGGTTGCTCCAATTATACGATGGTAACAGATTTAGTTAACATATATTAATTGTTTTTAAATTAAACTAAACGTTAAAAAAAAGGAACGAGGTTTTCTTTACCTGTAAATTTGACAAGTGTCCTTAGAAATAGGTATACAGATAGCGTCTGTAAACCTAGTGTTAAAGAAGAAAAATGGCGAACAATCATGTCGATTCCATAAATCTAATTTACATAGGAATATTTAACGAAAGGGGAAAATTAAACGAAGACTGGGATCTCATCCGAGATGTATTAAATTCGACAGATATTATTTTGAACACAATTACTACGAGATAATAAAAGCAGGAATCATCTGGAAGATTACACTTTCTATCTCTTCGACTGTGCATCGCGTCAGACAGCGACTGGCCGCTTCTACTTACGCTTTATTCTCTCCGCTCGTTCGGCAAGTACATTACAATTTAGGTTAACACGTGAACAATGAAATTACCCAGTGTTATATCGTAAATTTCATCCAAATCGACTTAATACCTCTTATGCTATTACATTACCTTAAATCTGATATATTAATTAATATCGAGCTTCGAAATTTTATCAAATGGTGACTGAAGTGCGCCTTTCGAGTGCAAAGGGTTAATTTACATTCGTATATTGATTTTTCTATTCCCATGATTCAGTACGGATGGAATAGTAGAAATTAGTAGAGTCACGAGAAAAAGAGAAGGTAAAGAAGTGGAACAAAACTTCCCATGCATAATTGCATTATAAAAATTGGAATCCTTTTCCTCCGATAAAACCGCCTATGAAGTGGCGATATTTCAAGTTTGAAAACAAGAAAATCGAGCAACGAGACTTCCTCGGGACTAGGAACTCCGCTAAGCAACGCGAAAAGTTGCATGAATGTTAATGAAAGCAGCGGCAACGAGCTGACGAATTCTCTCTCTTCGGTTGTTGGTAATTTCCGCGGCTTTCTTGCTCGTCTTCCCGTCGATGCTCAAAGGTTTAAGAAAGCGTCCCGGCGCGGGAATGAATAAACATCCATGCGAAATGACGGAAAGTGTGGGAGTAACGAAACGGAATTTTAGATCGTGTCGATTTAAGTGGACATAAAGGTAGGTAGCTGTGCGCGCGTGTGTGTGCGTGTGTTACCTTTCGTGCAGCGTGACGATAAATTCATGGAGTCATGCTCGTAAAACTCGCATTCTCATGGTAGTCATAGTTCTCGACGATTTGCTGAATGGGAAACATAGCTAATGGGCAAGAGTCATGGCAGTTTTACAGCGATTGTTAACTTATCAAAGCCAGAACGTCGACATAAATTGTATTTCGCTGTATGTTAATGAGGTTACCTATGTACGATTAACGTACGCGTATTTATGTATAATTGGCAGTAACGTCATAAGGATAAATTAAGGATAGTACTGAAAGGTTAGGCTTGGATTTAGTATATTTTTATATTTTTTACGAATTGAGTTCTATGAAAGTCGTTGTTAGAGGTACAGAGGTTCGCTAATTAGAATTTGAGAATTGAGAATTTGGAAATTTATGGCTTTAATAGATAAAATAGTTGAATATGGTAAATTAGGTAAAGAAAAGTATTAGATAAAGGAAAGTAGATACAGGGTGTTAAAATAATAATATTTTTCTAATGTCATGTATTTGATAAAGAAGAGTAGATATAGGTTATGAAGGTAACAATATTTTTTGATGTCATATATTGGATATAGTCAGTTTAGGAATTAGTATCATGTGTGATTAGTATGTAGGATTGTATTGATTATATTTGCGACAGGAATAGGCATAATTGAGGCATTTGATAAAAAAGGATATTTTAAGATAAAAAGCAATATTTAAATAAAATATCGCGGGGACAATAATGCCACCAGAATCTGCTTCATCTATGAAAAAAATATATTTACAGAAAAATTATAATTTTTAAAACGTGTGATAGACAAGAATAAGATACTAATTATTCCTTTTCACGTATACAAACTTGTATAATTGTTATTTATTTTTATTTTATTTCTTTATCATTATTCACATTAAATTAACTATTATCTACATTCATTGTAGAAAATCTAGCTTTTATTTATCGACTAGATGGGTTGAAATAGGCGTGTGTAAACTGTCAGTAGGTTCAGTGTGAATAAAATATCACGCGTGCACGTCGAAGCTACTAAGCCTACGAGATTTATACGTTTACCATAAATGTAATCATCAGACAACTCTGCACGGTCGTAAGAGAGACGAAAAATATTTTTTAATTTTCGAAAAACATCTAAATATTAAATACATTTAGATAATAGCTATCAGACAATCCTACACAGTCGGAATAAATGAGAAGACAATCTTCAAATTCCACATTTGAAGAATTTTTCATGAAAATTTTAATTATTTTCTCAAAACCGTTCGAAGCAGCTATTAAAAATCATTCAATTGTTCCGAAGCATAAGAAAAGGACGTTTGTCGCGACACCGAGGGAAATCAAAAATAACTTACACTCGGGGAACAAATGTAAATCATCCCGTTCTGCGAACAGAGGAACGTTGGAGAAGAAAAGAATTTCTTTGACGTTACAATAGAACGCTGCTGTACCAATTATAAACTTTTCTCGTTTCAGATCCGTGCTGGACGGGTATAACGAGAGTAATGAGATTTTCATTCAGCCGATATCGGTGATCTGCAAATTCAACGAGGAAAGGTAAACCCCACACCGGCAATTTCTCTTTTGGATCATTCGTTCTTATTCTTTCAATTCGCCCTTCCATCGCGATCCCGCCGAATTATAACGTCAGCTTTCCAATTAAACTTCACGCGTCGATTCCTTTCTCCTTTCCGAGAATTACGAATAGCCGATCGTATTTGTTGCGATCAAACGAGGTTGTTAATATTTTTATTCCACAAATTTCTGGCATCGAGGACGACGATAAAAGGACTTTCCTCGAGATCCCGTCGTTACTTCTGCTCCCTCGTTAAGTATCTGTAAACAAGTACCCGATCGAAGATTAGGGAAATTCAAACGTATCTGCAAATGCGTTAGGTAAAAGTAATTAATCGACTGATTAAAAAGGGAATAAATTTACGATCAGTTTCGAGGATAATTTATTCGAAATTGGAAAAATTAGTTTTCGGTGTAATAACAATTTTTTAAATCTGTCAAAATTGATCACTATAGCTGTATTGGTATTCCTTTTTTATTGAAAAATTCTTACTTTTAAATCATTTTCTTTAATATTTTTCTTGCGGTAAATTTTAATAGGATTTTGGTATTTTCTTCTTTATTTATTAACCCTTTCGCTAGTAGGGGTGACTATTGTCATCGACCACGAGACGCCATTTATACACGACGGGTGATTTGTTACCGGTTACAAAAATTGAGTAAAAATTAAAACAAATGCTACTGTTCCTCTTCGCAAAGAATTGCAAACGCTATTGCGATGGTCTTTCTTCTTTTTCTTTTTTCCTTCAAAAGATTTAGCCTCGAATGCTAAAGACTTCAGAATCATAATGTTTCCATCATTGGCACGACGCTTCGTTCTACGGGAAAGACTTCGTTGTGATAGCTGTAGAAGCCGTAGCGAAGGGGTTAATTATAAATTTATTCTAAATTTCGCAAAGAATTCTCTATTTTCTTTTTAGTTTAACGCGTTGAATGCCACGGGGTTCACCGGTGACCGACACTCAACTTTGCTACAGCGCCGTGGGGGCCACTGGTGACCAGCGACGCGGCCATTAGTAAAAATACATAATTAGAGTAAATGTCGATACTGATAAATTTTTAAATAGTACCATGTTACTATAATGGTTCAAAGAAATTAATGCTATACAGAATATGCAAAAATAATTTTATTTATACAAAGAAAAGGTGAACCAAAACAGTCGGCACAATATGTCGCCACTTTTCTAGTGCAATTCTTTGCTCTCATTCTTCCTAGCTGATTTGAATTATTTTTATAGCACACTTTGCAAAATCGCCTTACATTTCGCACACTTCCAGGTTTCTTTTTAAATTCGTGACAACGTTTTCTCTATACGTAATTGCTCGATGAAATGCAATCTTCGTGATC